>NC_087352.1:84069788-84132288 GCF_030014295.1 Loxodonta africana
GTGTCGGGGTAACCGTGGACAACGCTCCGGCGGGGGGAGCTTGCGTTGAGACTTTGCTTCCTTAGAAGTAACGTTTAGCGAAGTACCAGGACAAACCTTGTTCTAGTCACTTGTAAGGAGGAACTTTCTGAGTTTTATAAGATAGCGCTTGGTGCCAGTCCAGTTTAAAAGACTCCAAAAGGCTTTTGAAGTCTCATGAAGAAATTTGAGAGGCTTTTTATTTTTAAAAAAGTTGACTGGAGTTCGGACAATTGGTAGTTTTGCTCCTTCACAGCTTCTGAGCATTCTGCTCACCTGCCTTTGGAATGAATTCACTGCGAAAGTTCTGTTGATTTTGAGTGATGCGTTTCTCGGGCTTCCTAAGGAGGATTTATTCTCATGCAGATAGGGTTTTTATGGAAGTGAAGCCCTCAGTTGGAGGTGTTCGAAGTGCAGTCTTAGATAAGTCCAACTGTAAAATACCTGGAATAGGGACCTGTGCGGTTCTTAGGTTAATGAGCAAAAAGGTTAAGTGAAAATGAGTAAAGAGGAAATTTTATTCTTTTGTTACATTGTCATGTTGCTAAAATATTTGAATATCTGCTATATGGAAACAGCATTTGTGTTTCAGTTGCCAAAGCTCTAAATAAAATATTTACATTAAAAACAAAGATTTACCTTCTGTTTTCTGTGTGGGCGCTGAAGCAGTGGTGTCCTCTTCTATCAGCTGCTTGGATGACTCCCAGAAGAACGAATGGCCTCAGGTGGGCTGGCTGGGCTTTGGGGGTGAGAAGCTGAAGACAGGAATAAAAATAGTACAGCCCTCTTGAAGAGCCGGCTTGTTTTTCTACAGGGCATGTGTTTGCGTGGAAAAATACATACTTAGATGAGCTATATCGAATGAGTCATTGTGATATTAGTAACGGTTTTGGAGAAGTAGAATGGCATTCTGGGTGACTCTTGTTAAATACCTAGCCTATTCTTCAGTATTTTGATTTCCCTGTGTCCTTCTGGAAGGGTCTCCATTTTTCAAAATATGTTTTAAGAATGTTCTATGTGGATTCTGTCCATTATATTGTTCGGAAGGATCACACTTGGATCACAGAAAAGCCAGGGAGGTGGTATTATGATAAATATTCTGATATAATAATCATAAGCAAGTAGTAACACTTGATCATTTCAGCAGGTATAGAAAGGCCGCCTTGATTTAAGTTTCTTCTTTTAAGAACTGATGAATAGTTTTGCAATTAGGAGATAAAAATTTTTAATTGGATTGGATTACAAAACCTTGTTGGTTACTTTATAAGGCAACTTGAAAAAGGCATTGGAAACCATGAAAATGCCATGTGCCCTTCTAAATAAAGCATGAAGTTCTGCAATCAATTTCCAGCTTGTCTCTACATACGTACTTCTTTTTTTTTTTAACAAACAGGGTTTAAAAGATATTTCTGATATGGCTGTCATTTTTGATATGGTAATTTGAAACTCGTTTCTCAGGGGAGTAGTTTACATAACGTAGGTGAAACATTAAAACAAAATGACAGTTAAGTTTGGAGTTTTTATTTTCAATCCAAATGCTGAAAATAAGAGCTACCAGGAAAATTCTACTAATGGTTGAATTTATTTTGTGAATTCTCGTAAGTTTAGTACTTTGAATCAGTAATTGGATTGCCTTCTTCTTAAGACTTGCGCAGGGTTTTTGTTTGCAGCAAAGTTTAGTCTAATTGCCCTAATAGCACACCTCCCAAGAGTGGGTGCCAGCTTTCTGGCTGCAGTGGTGCGTGCCCTGCTTAGTCTGGCTGCCTCCTCCAATGTGCATTAAAAACTGTTAAACACCAGAAAGGTTCATGTTTCTCTTTGTGGTAACGGAGAAATCTATTCTGAACCATACAACTCCTTCTCAAAGCCCTAGCCTCAAAATTCTACCAGCTAGCCTGTAAAGTCAAGAAACTTGTTCTCTCTTTATGCTACAAATGTTCAGAATAACCCTTTCTGTTAAACGAAACAGAGAGGCAGAGCCGGTATGTAGAGGAATGAATAGATGGTCAGACAAGAAACGGAAGAGTCACCCCTTCTCCCCCATTTGTGTTATTTGGACATTTGTCTCAATTCCTGAGAACAGATGTAGTTTTTGAGTAGATTACCTGACTGAAAATACTTCTGCTGTCAGGTTGTTTTTAGAGGCAGCAAATCAGTTGCATCAAATTGGTCAATTGTGACCTATTTCTTTTTTTCTTGCTGGCTCTTTATTCTCTTTCATGTGGTGCTCCTCTGATGGAAGTTTCTCTGCTATTTTACCTGGTAATAAACATTTTTTTTGACATTTACTCAAAAAAAGCAGTATGAGAAGGAAAAAGTGGTCCACTGCATTAAGGTGTGACATACTCAGTATGAGCCAAGTTACAAAGGTGGGAAGGAGAGAGGGGAGCACTTAGGCATTTAAATGGCCAAGTTAAACACAAGACACAGTTAGGATATCTGGACCCTCAGGTGTTCATAAACCCATACCAGGAACCTCTAGAGGGGAATGGGGTAACGAGGAAGAAAGAGAGCCCCAAATCTGCCTTGTTTAACTTGGCTGTCACAGCATCTAACCTTTTGTAACTTGGCACATTTTGAAGTTATCACACTTGTGACTGACCTTTTTCCCATTTACCTTCTTTTGTACTTATAAAAGGTTTTTTTTTTTTTGTTTCTATTTTAAGGAGAAGTAATTTGTTTAGAAATATAATGAAGTGGCAAAATTCAGCTCTCAAGTTAAAGAAGAAATATAACGGACAGAATTTGAATGAAAAGGAAATGGATTCTAAGCCTATAACCTTCGAAAGTCAGAAAACCTATCTATTAGGCTGTATTCTCTAGTGGACAAGCTCTAGAAATTGTAGGTGTTAAAAAAGCTACCATGAGGACCTTGTACTGGCCCCCAAATTTAATAGGTACATTACATTCTCTAGTCCTTATTTAAACACATTTCTCTCTCTTTTTTTCAAAGTCAAAAAAATTTTTTTTTTTTTTTTGTGGGTAGACAGGTGAATTATAACAACAATGAGAAGAATGGTTCTTAATAACCTCACCTCTAGAGATGCAGCTTTGGTTTTGGAAAAAAAGCCTTGAGTTTGGTGTGAAAAGACAGTATAATTTTTTAACCAGAAGTTTTAATATGGCTTTTCCCCCAGAATTCTTTTTAGATAGGTTAAACATGACCCCCCCCCTTTTTTTTTATAGCTAGATGAGGTAAGTTTTATTTAATATTAAGAAGATAACATTGTCGTGATTGTCAGGGCAAAATGCGCCTTTAATTGTGTGCCACACAAGCAGTGAGTACTTTTGCTTTTGGATGTGGGTGCTTCAAAGTCTGATTATTGGCAGCACTGCAGATGCTCAGTGGTTGACATTCATACCCCCTTCAGACAATTCCAGTTATACTTGTATTCATCTATCAACCAGTGACTGTTTCTTCCCTCCACACCTCTAAATTATACTGACTAGATGTTGAAGTCATTAAATTGATTATAGTCCAATCAGTAGACAATCCGACATAAACAAAAACAGCAATTACAGTTGGCAAGAATCCCGTGAGTGCTAGTCAAAGTTCCAGAACTGATGGTCCACTGAGTCTTTTCCAAAACGCTGAGTTTCATGATTTCAGCAGTTCTGGCAGCATCTTCTGAAAGGGAGGGCACAGAAATTCGTAAGATTCCACTTGGCCTTAAAAACAAAAACATCTGTTTGATGCACGAGTTGATTGTTGGCTTTTATTCATCCCCCCCAAAATGGGCAAAAAATCGGATATCGAACATAAAAGCATACATGTAAAATTGAAATTACAAAGGGGTTTGAGATTAGCAGCTTTTTATAAAGCAAGCTGCTGCAAATTTTTCTTTTTTGTTTTGCCAGAGTATTCCCATATTCCTGAAAATCCATTGTAGTTACTGACAGCAGTGACGTCTGCCGGTGATGACAGAATTTTTCAACTTTTTGCTGCTAGTAATTATATTTAGTTCTTTTTACGTGCTTATTTGGGCCAGTGTAAGGCTTGGATATTTGTAGGAGATTTCATTTTGTAGGAACGTTTTTTCCCCCTTTATTTTTAAGGAAGGCTGTTGGTGGGAGTTGGCTGGTCTGGTAAATTCTAGTGAAGTACTTGTTGACACAAGTTGACATGTATTATTAAGTATACTTGGTTGACTTTTCGTTTTGAAGTAAAACCATGCAATGAGGAAAAAGAGGTTTTGATAGTAGAAAAGAGCAGTTGTACCAAGATCAATGAAGGCATTTTTGAAAGGCCTGTTTTCCTGTTATTGCGCTTTATTAATTCATCTGACATAAATTTTACGTTGCTGGTTTCATGTCATTAATTCTGTTGCCATAGAATACATTCTTTATGGCTGGATTTAATTGATGCCATGTTCAGATTTTAGTTGATTTTAAGAGAGAAAATAATTTCAAGACTTGGAACACTTGCATCATATATTAGCAGCCTTAGGGATTGTTAAAAATGTAAATGTTGTCATTGAGTAATGTGTTAAAGAATGCTTTTGAACTGAATGAGATTTTGATACGAAGGCTGATATTCTAAATCAAACCTCTGGTTACGTATTTTCCCAGAAGTATTTAATTTTTTTCTCTGTTGACTCCTGTTGTGGTGTCAAAGGTTAAAGTTAGTTCTGTAGGGGGGATACGTGCAACTTTCTAATCCCGTTTCAATTAAATTTGAAATATGTTCCTGTTTTTTGTTTAGGGATTACGTGGTGCACTAGCTAGGATTGCATATACCTCGTTATGTTGTAATGAAAGAGTGCATGTCTGATTTTAAAATATGTTCTGCAACAATGTTATTACAAAGCGATTAAAACTTAAACATTAAAGTTAACATTAGTAAATTTAAATAGCTCTGTTATAGTATTAATCAAATAGTATACGGAGAGCTTTTAAATGGTTTAAATAATTATGCAACTCTTGGCATAAAAGCCTGACACAAGATAAATCTTTGAAAACTAAGTAGAATCATGCCTTTAATTTTAGGCAGCTTGGGCTTTTAGCATGCATCACATTCCACCTCTAGTATAAGTAATTATGCCAGTTTAGTAATTATTAGAGATGAAAGAAATTCAGTAAGATACGAATGCTTTAAAACTTCAGTAGCTTCAGTTTTAGCAGGGATAATGATCAAGCAACAGTTACCCAGCTACCTGGGGACCCTGACACAGCTACAAGGACTGGGCTGATCTTGGGGGTATCGTTAGTATGACAGCATACACTACAGTTAGGGTTTCTACTCTAGATAGCTGATTTCACAGGTTCGTAATTTGGTCATTAAAAAAAAAAATCCAGATTCAAATATGACTTGTCTAGAAACTCCCTTTTCTTGGCACATTTTAAAAAAGAAAAAAAAAAACATGAATGCATGCACTGAAAAATTACTGTTGTCGAACACCGTATGTTTTAACTTCATGGGATAGTAAATAGTTTGAAAAATCCTGAAAATAAAAACTATATACAAAGTTTGTCAATTACTTGTGCCTGTGTGTGGGGCATATGTATGTTTTAAGTCTTTTTATCAAATGAAGATAACTTGCCTTGGAAAGCACGTGCTGTCCGTGTGTGAACGTCGCACTCCCAAGCTGAGTAAGGTCAGGTGAGTTATAAACAGGCTGACATGCGGAGTATACATTTTCATGATAGTGAAGGCTTTTGAAATTACATTTCGGGATTTTGATTACGATTTTTTTTTTTTATATATGTGTGAAATGGAAAGGTCACAACACTAAATGAACACAACGTAGAATGAGGCATACGTATATGTATTATGCTCACGCACAAACTCCCTCTAACATTCCGTATGAAATGCATTTTTGTTCAGCAAATCCCTGTTAATCACTTTTTAAAGAAAAAAAAAAAAGATCAAATTAAATAGGCTTTTTGCCCCTTAAAAATTGGTATCCTTGTAAGGAATATAATTTCCTTTTAGAAACTAAAATCACTTTGTGGTTGGGTGTCATTCTTTCTCTATTTTTATTACCTTCTACTTTATCAGAGCCCTGGTGGTGCAGTGGTTAAGGTCAGCAGTTCACATTCACCAGTGGCTCCTTGGAAACCCTATGGGGCAGTTCTGCTCTGTCTTATAGGGTTGTTATGAGTCCGAATCGACTCGACAGCAGCTGGCTTGGTTTTTTTTGGTTTTCTACTTTCTTGTGATTGACTTTTTCTAAAATTTCTTATCCCACCAATACAGCCTGAGAGGTATATCCAGCGGACACTGATTTACCTGACAGGGACAAAAGAAATATTTGGCTCTCACTGAGTACAGACAAACAGCCCTGTGTATCCACGTGCGTAATACCTTTGTGGAAACCTCTAGAGAGGTGAGGAGTCCACAAGGTGAGCTATAAATTTCCATATTGTTGGGGGTTCCATGACCAGAAATCTTAAAAGAACAAAAACCTATGATGTTTTAAACTATTAAATCTTCAGAAACCATTTTCAGCATGTTGCATGTTACCTTTAATATTACTCTTTTCCTTCCCAGTAAAACCAGATTAGGTCCAAAAAGTGCCTGAATAAGACAAAATATTAATAGCTCTTAGCATTCCTAATGATTTAGCTTGTCTGAATTGTTTTAAGTTTATTAGACATGTTTTTTTTTAATCACTCTATCAACAGTCTTGTCTTCAACTTATTTTTGTACCTTAAAAACGCAAAATGCAAGGAAGTGTTTATAAACCCCACTGTACCAAGTACCAGCAAAGCCAACACAGAACTTTTGGCTGGAAGGTAGTACCATCACACATTAGCTTGAAGGCTTTATTCATTAACTGGTGGATGGGAGTGAAGTTGCTCCATGTAGGGTGGTTTAGGGCCGTCAGTGTGCAGTACACAAAGTTAAAGGCACTTTCGAGTGCTTGAGGCAAGGGTTAAGAAGACATGAGGACTCAAGGGAATACCCATTAATTCCTGGAAAGAGTTGAGAATAAAAACAGAAACAATTAGTTTTGGTCATAAGTATCGTGGCTTGGATATTAGTGCCAGTGGGGTGATGTTTGCAGGGTAGAAAGAGCCCAGAGGCAAGCTCTGATTTGCTGTGTGGACTTGTTGGCAAGCCACTGAGCCCGTGTTCTCTAGGATGCACATTGCCTGTCTGTAAAATGAGGGAACTTATTTCATCATTTAACAGGTTGCTTTTTTTTTTTTTTTAATCTACACATTACCTGTTTTGTCCCAGGCACTGTGCTCAGCTCTGAGGGTTCAGTTGTGAACAAAACAGACATGAGCCTTGCTCTTATGAAGTTTATTGTCTCGAAGACTAGAAGAGCTTTTAAATATCTTTTAAATATCAATTGTTTTTTGATTTTGGAAAGCTATGAATGGGGAAAGGAGATAAGTATATATGGTATATTAACTTTTTCAGTGAGTTGAATAAGGTAAAATGAATTCAAAATTGTTTTTGGCAGCAGTTTGGTGAGTTGTATACTTTTTAAGAATGGTGAGCTGTGTTTTCTTTTGTAATTTAAACTGAAACTACTAAATGCAGATATGCAGCACTGATTCACAGCCCTTACAGACTTAGGTAATTAATGCTGCAATCTACCCTTACTGAAAGTTCTGGATGACACTTTTGAAACTTAATTGTATAATAATAAAGTTCATTAAATTTTTTAAATTTTCAAAGAACTTAACGGCACCCTTTAAGATAATGGGAGACTCTTGGAGAATGTGTATGATGTGGGTGTTAAATAACAAAACTAACCTTCAGTCAGGAATCCTGCTGCACAACATTCAGGTGAAACAAGTCACAAGGAAATCATCCCATTAAATATTTAGAGATAGAACGCTAGAGGATGAAGCAAGTTGGTATTGAAAAGTCCACAGCTCAGGCTTGATGATTTTTCCCCTGGGAGACAGGTGAATGCTTAAGAACAAACTTTTATAGAATCATGGGTCTTAAGTGTAAGATAATTTAGGTGTAATGATACTGGGTGCCTTGATGGTCTTCATGTTCAAAGATGTGAGTGCTGAACGAATGGTGATGGTTGAGTGTAACTGACCGAAGAAAAAGATGATCAACATGAAATCCCTTTTGCCTCCTCCAGCATCATGTAGGTCATTTACATAAGTATTGCATCATTATACAAAATTTTTAATCTTTAAAATAAAGCCATTATATGATAATAACACCATGTTATAGCTCCTGTTCAATGTAACCTGTGTTTTATACTTGCTGATTTGCATATTTAGAACCCAGTATGAGTGTGATGGGCTGGTAGACCTCTGGGATGGCTTCCAAGTTCTGTGTCTGGCTCTCTGTCCCTCAGGTTAGGGGAGGGCTTTGCCTAGAGCCTGACTTAAACTTTAAGTCCCCAATTAACATCTGTGGAATCAAAATCGCTTCATTTCTTACTTGTCAAAGGAAGATATTCTGAATTCTCTTCTAATATCCTAGGATTTTCATAGTGAGAAATTGTAATTATTGCAGGTTGACCAATAATTCACATTAAATTGTAAATTTGATTGAGTTGCTGCAAATGGAACAAAATCAAAGGCTGGCCAAAATCTCTCAATACAAGTTTGGTGGTCTGACTTTCTATTATGATTTCTTGTTGAGACCCTCTATTTAGGAAGCTTATATAGAAGGACATATGCGTTATCCGTGGAACCTTTCTCGGGTTTTTATAAGGAATCTGGCTCAGTCCAAGCCCTGGGATCACCACAGAGCAGTTTGTAGCTTCTAGATGAGAGCTCTGGACCAGTGACCAATTCACCTCACTAGGGTTTTCTCATGTCTCCCTGGGAGCAGCTCTGACCCCAGCAGCTGCTTTGGGCTAGAAATTTTATGTGTGTGTGAATATGTGGGAAACCCTGGTGGCATAGTGGTTAAGTGCTACGGCTGCTAACCAAAAGGTCAGCAGTGTGAATCCGCCAGGTGCTCCTTGGAAACTCTATGGGGCAGTTCTACTCTGTCCTGTAGGGTTGCTACGAGTCGGAATCGACTTGACGGCGCTGGGTTTTTTTTGGATGAATATGTGACCAACTCTGTATTTGCCTGGGTCTCACGTGGGTTTTTGCAGTGGGATGGTTGTGAACCGATAGCAGTAGAAATGTTTGAGCCAAAGTGAAAGTGTGTTACTTTAAGAATTGTTGTTAGCTGCCATCTAGTCAGCCTCTGACTCAGGGAGATCCCAAGCACAATTGAACAAAACACCGTCCAGTCCTTTGCCATACAGATGATCAGTTGTGGATTGGATTGTTGTGATCCATAGGGTTTTCACTGGCTGATTTTCTGAAGTAGATCACCAGGCCTACTAGGTGTCCCTAGGTTGTCTTAGTCTGGAAACTCCACTGAAACTTGTTTCATATCATAGAAGAAGATCCTAGAAGGAGCATTTTCCACCGACAGATGGGTGGTGGCTATGCAGGAGGTGCATTGGCCGAGAATCAAACCTGGTTCTTCTGTACGGAAGGCGAGAACTCTACTGCTGAACCACCATTGCCCGCTTTGCTTTAAGGATAGACATTTCTAATTTAGTGTCATTTATGTTGGCTAGTCATCTTCAATTCATGGTCATTCATTTCCAAACACTTCTACTCTGTCCTATAGGGTCGCTATAAGTCGGAATCAACTCGACGGCAACGGGTTTTTGGGTTGGTGGTATTTCCAGATATTTCCCAAACCCTTAAAAATTTTCATGGTTTCTTTTTGAACCTCTTCTGTGCTTAGCTTTGTATAATAATATAGTCTTGAGTACTCTTTGTCTTTTAAGTTTGAATTTACTCTTCTGTGAGGACTTTTTTGACCCACCTCAGTTAAAATGACCTTTCTATTTCTTATCTCCTCTATACTCCATGTATCATAGCAGTTATACCACTGAGTTTGTTTACTGTTTTTTCTGTAAGCCCTCTGAAGGCAGGGACTGGTGTCCCTTTTCTTTGACTCTGCAGAGCCTGATGCAGTAGATGGTTAACCAACGAAGAAACACACAAATGAATGTATTAACTGATTCATGTGCTTAGTCAACAAATAATTTGCCACTTACCATCATTTACTGGTGTAGGAGTGCTAGGAGCTGGAGGTGTTATGAAGGAGCCACATATGGTCTGTGTCTTCCTGGAGTCAGAGTCAAGTAGTGGAGTCACATTAAATAAACAGTTGAAAGTTGTTTTTGTTAGCTGTGTGAAGTCAGCCCCCAGCTTACCGCAATATATGTGCCATCCCTGTGATTGGTTGCGGACCAGACCTTTTGGATCTACAGGAGCTTTGTTGGCTGATTTTGGGAAGTAGATTGCCAGGTCTTTCTTCCAAACAATTAAATAGGTACAAGTAAGTTAACAGTCAGTGCTGTGAATGGCAAAACTCTGAGAACGTTTAGCAGGACTATCAGTAAAGTCGTGGAAGGATCCTAGAAGAAGACTTTCAAACTGAGCCTGAAGTTTAACTTTTTTTTTAATGAAAAATACTGAACGTTTCATGCATTCTATGGAAATTTTCAGTTATGTGTCAGATGACAGAGATACAGGGGGGAGCAAGTTAGACCCAGTTGCTCATGAGTTTCATGGAGTTAACACTCTAGGAAGACGTGTTTAGATGATTCTTTGTGTCCCTCGTCACAGTGTTTAACTTCAGATTTGTAGGCACTTTGTTTTCCAACAAGGGTGTACTTTCAATTTATACAAGTGGTTCCCATTTTCTAATATTTGCACAAGGCTGACATGTACAAAAGGAGCCCTGGTGGCGCAGCGGTTAAGCGCCTGGCAGCTAACTGAGAGGTCAGCGTTTTGAACCAGCCGGTCTTCCAGCAAAAGATGTGATAGTCTGCTTCTGTAAAGATCACAGCCTTGGAAACCTTATGGGGCAGTTCTGCTCTGTCCTGTACGGTCGCTATGAGTTGGAATCAAATTCACAGCAGTGGGTTTGGTTTTGCTTTCTTTAACATGTACAAATGCCAGCCGCCTTTTATTCAGGGGGCTGCTTTCCCCATTCTGACTATCTATAAATATATCCATTAAGTTTTTCATTGCCTATATCTATTTATTCTTCCAAATATCTGGATTTTTAAAAACCCTTATAATACGTCTAAATACTGGTTAAACTCACTTGTTTTGGTATCATAATGCAACTTAAAAACAGTCTTCTCTATTTCATTGCGTAGATATTTAGGAAGATATATATGAATCATGTAATATATTTCTGCTTATGATCTTTGCAAATTCCTAGCCCAGTTTCCATATCAGGGAGTTCGTTGTTAGTTGCCATTGAGTCATTCCTGTGCTGTCTTTATAGTTGTTGATAAGCTCAGGTTCATTTTTGCAGCCCTTGTGCTTTCTAACCTAAGGGGCTCGTCTTCCAACAGTATACTGGACAGTATTCTATTGTGATCCATAGTGTTTGTATAGGCTAACTTTTGGAAGTAGGTCACCAGACCTTTCTTCCTAGTGTATCTTAGTCTTGAAGCTCCACTGAGACCTGTCCCCCATGGATGACCTTGCTAGTGTTTGAAGTACTGGTGGCATAGCTTCCAGCATCATAGTAACATGCAAGCCACCAGAGTATGACAAACTGACAGATGGGTGTTAAATCAAGGAGGTTACTAAAATCAGGCAATACATCAAAAATCCATTAATATATTTTGTAATTGAAAATTAATGTAGGAAAACCGTGTGTGGTTAGTTACAAAAGCAGTAATTTCTCTACCACTTTTTTTTTTTTTTTTTTTACTTTTCAACTCATATTTCTTAGGTATTTCTGCCTTCACTATCCTTCACAGCATTATTCACAAAGCCGAGAAAATAGTTTGTGGGGGAAGTTTGAAGCTACGTATAATCAACCACCCTTTCCACCATGCATAACTCTATGCCAGGTCAGTGAGATGCATCCATACCTTGGAGAGGCTCATACCACGTTGCCCTTTCCAGCTGTTTATCTGTTCCACAGTTACATAGAGGATGAGCATAGCTGATGGGAATATACTCTGGCAGCTAACTGGACTCTTTTCCTTGGCAGTGTATATGTGTCAGTATCTTTTCTTTTCCCAAGCAAAAATGGGAGCTATCTACGTTGTCCCCTTCCCTAGATGTATTTCCTAGCAATCCCTCTGTGTCAGCACTGAGAACCTTTATTCCTACAACTCTACACTATCCATCCTATGATATACTGTCATTCATTTAGCCCTGCCCCACTGATGGCCCTCAGGTGGTTTCCACTTATTTGTTTGTTTTACTGTTTACAAGTGCTGCTTCAAGGAACATCTCTCTACGTACATTCTTGCTGACATGTGTGATTGTATTCCTAAGTGCAGTGGCTGGTTCAGAAGAATGCGCATTTACAACGTTGATAGACGTTGCTAGTGTGTCCTCCACAGAGGTTAACACCAGTTCTCACTGTTGGTAGCAGCAGGGTTAGAGAGTGTCTGGATTTAAATACTTCATCTTTGCTAATGTGACTTGTGAAAAACCAAACCGGTATTTCATTGACATTTTCATTAGTATTTCTGTAATCATGAGGTAGACTGAGCATCTTTTCAGATGTTTATAAACAATTTGTATTTGTGTGTTGCCTTTTCATTTCCTTTGCTCTTTTATTTTGGTTTGAAAGAACAGCTCATTTCATTTAGAAAATTAGTCTTTTATCTGACTTACTATGTTGCAAATATTTCTCCCAGTTTGTTTTTTGTCTTTGTGGGTGTTTTTTTTTTTTGTCTCTTTGCCATACAGAAATTTAATATTTTTCTTTTCATTTTTGTTAGTCTTTTCCATTAGAGCTCATGGGTTTTGTGTCTGTCATAGAAAGATCTTTTCTAATCATTCTTTTAATTATTTCTCCCCCATTACACTAATCGCAAGGCCCCTAGGTGGTGCAAACGGTTTGTGCTTGGCTGCTAACCTAGAGGTCTGCAGCTCAAACCCATCCAGCAGTGCTGCAGAAGATATGCCTGGCGATCGGCTTCTGTAAAGATTGCAGGCAAGAAAACCCTCTGGAGCAGTTCTACTCTGTAACCCGGGGGGTCACCGTGAGTAGGACTGCGCGGCAACTAAAACAGCAGCAGCGCTGGTTGCGGGGCCTTATCTCTTGCCCCTTCATCGCTGTGCCCCCAGCACCTCAGCGTATTTGGAGAAACAGGCGCTCAGCAGCTATTCAGTAAATGGGCGAATATACTGTGGTGATGAAGAACGTGGGCGTTAAACCAGACTCTCAGCTCGGATTCTAGTCTCGTTGATCTTGGCAAGTTATTTAATCACTTTATGTCACAGTTTCTGTATCTGTAAATAAGAGTAATAATGGTACCTCATTCATAGGGTTGTTGTTTGAATTAACGGTTACTTCGTATAAGCTCTAAGAATAGTGTCTGATAGATGTGAAGTACCTAGTAAATGTTTCATACTCTTGCTCTCAAAGATTTTCTCACTGCTGTGGGGAAACCCTTCACCATCCATGGAATACATCCCCTTTCTATTCTAGAAAATTCTTTTTACTGTGGCTAAAGAGTGGGGATGTCCACTTTAAGTACCTGTATGGTTGAACAAGGAGTTCCTTCATGGTGCAAAAGGTTAAGCCTTTGAGCACTAACCAAAGGGTTGACAGTTTGAACCCACGCAGAGGCACCTCAGAAGAAAGGCCTGGCAGTCTGGGTCCAGAAGATCACAGCCTTGAAAACCCTCTGGAGCACAGTTCTACTCTGAAACATATGGAATTGCCATGAGTTGGAATTGACAGCAACTGGTTTTTGGTTTGGTGGTTTAACTCAGCCATTTCAGAGTGCTTTGTAGGGTAGGTTCCCTGCAAAAGTTTTTCCTGGGCCCAGTCTCCCCATGGCCAGCGCCCTCACACTTGCCAAGGCATTGATCAGTTCCAAGCTCTACTTCACTTTGCTGATGTAGAGAGAGTTCTAAAAGAAAAATTCCTGCGGAAATTCCAATTAAAAGATAAAGGAAGCGTAATGTGAAACTAATTAATTTTTAGAGCCTCTGCCATCTTTCTGGTAACTTGGGTCGGTGTCTTCTAGGTTCTTTGCAAAAGGGTCAGTGCTAATTTGCAAAGGTAACCTAATTGTTATTGGGAGAGGAACTAGAGACGAAGAACTCATATATCATTATGGAGGTTTAATCATAGTAGATTTATTAATGATTCTTAAATTAAAAAGGTAAATCTGGGTTTGGGTTTACAAAGGAATTAGCAGAAACAAGGGGCTGGTTTTCTACATCACCTTATTCATCGGTGCTTTGTCTAGAAGCGTTTTCCTCTGGGTATTAGAGGGGAACTCTGAGTTGTCTAGAAGCACGTGGGTGGAAAGGGTGGTAGTGGAGGGAGAATACAAGAACATGCCTGCTGACTGGTCCTTAACTTCCCATCCATGTCTGGCTTTGTCTAGCCCTTGCTTTATTTTTATTTGAAACCTTATTTTGAGGCAGAATGTCTGACATTTCTTTCGATTCCTTCTGCATTTTTCTTTTCTGCAGTCAGTCCTCAATGTTTTGTTGGCTTTAGTTTTATTTCCTGTTACTTTCCCTTTCTCGTTCAGCCACCAGGCCTCCTGTTTAGTTCATGAAATCACCCAGTCCCTTCTCCAGATTACTTGACACTGGCTGTCCCTTTGGGCATTAGAAACCCAGATACCGTCACTGCCAGCTGGTTGACCTCAGTGCTCATTGTCCCATGTTATTCTTTGTAGTCCCTGTCATCTCTCTTTATTTTAACTGTCCTAAGGTCATCCTTCTATACAGATAAAGCCTCACACCTTAACATGTCCAGTCAGATGACTTTCAAATATCCACTTATAATTTTTCCTTCAACCTTAATGCTAAATGAAGTGAAAGAAATAGTTATGAAAATCAGAGTAGAGAGAGTCAAGAGGATTGTGTGAGGCCACTTTTAATGAGTGGAATATCCTTAAGCGATAGTAAGTGACAAAAGAAATTCCACTTTAGGATAATTTAAAATAGGATATTCTAGAAAACGCTTTAAAAAGACTATAGGGCTTGGGAGGTAGTTTAGTTTCCTGACAGGTCAGCCATGACTTGTTAGAGAAGAGTTAAGGGGTTGGAGGTGTTCTGAGCTCAGGAGGCTGCAGACAAGGGACCTTAGAGAATGCAGTGACACTCTGGCGCACCCACCACCCATCATGTCTAAGACCCAGAGAACTTAACTGCCGTGTTGTGAGTCACACTGTGGCTCAGTGACAGAACGGAGGAGAATCTCAGTTCCTTGGTTTATAATTCTAGGAGTTGGCTTTTGTGGCTGTGCACACTCTGAACTACGGAAGGAAATGTGACTTTGCCCACACCTCAAAGACTCTTCACAAAAGCCAAAATCATGGACACACTGCTATGTGAGGGTTACCTTCTCTATTCTAGGGTTAATTGCCAGTGTCTCAGGCTTTTGGTCCATATTTGTAAGCACAGTTGACATGTCGCAGTGAGGACACGTGGGGGACCCGGCACCTGATGGGCCTGTGTTTGAATCCTGCAGCCACTAGCTGCATGTTTTTGAGCCTCTAAGCCTCGGTTTTCTTAGCAGTGACATGATGAGAAACTACTTCACAGGATTGTTGTATTAGGTAACTCATGGAAGATGCTTAATAGGTGTCCCTCTCTTAGTGAGTCCTCACTAACTGGTAATTACTTTTTATTGTGGATGAAGTTCTCCGGGAAGCTGGGGAATTGTGTATATTTTCTGTCCTCTTCCTGTTTCCCTCTTCTGTAAAGTCCTGAGGGTGGTAGATACTTAGTTCTGTGGCTGCCTTGCCTCTTCGCATAGAGAAAAAAAATTTCCCCTCTGGAGGAAGCCTGAGAGTAATTCTATGGGTTTTTGTATTCAAGTCTTCCTAACTGTTCTCTCCAACATAAGCTGGGTAATAAGACAGAGGGGAGTTGAGTTCACTACTTACATCAAATACTTTGCTTTTGGACACCTCTTTAATGTTTCCAAGGACACTGTGTATTTATTTCATTAGTCCTTGAATGATCTTGTGTCAGTTATCATTATCCTCATTTTACAGGTGAGGAAACTGAGGCACAGACACTGGGCTCACCCAGTTAGCATGGGTGAAGCAGAAAAAGAATGTAGACTTCCTGACTACAAAGCGGACAGCCTCTTTAATCTCATAATTTTAAATAGGAGCCAGGACCAGCCTTACACCAAAACAAGAGGTAGAAATGGTTAATTCTCAGGCCACCAGATCTCTGCATCGATGCCTCCTTTGCCGTTAGGCAGATGGGAGTATTCCATGTCCCAGAAAAAGTTACTTCTCCAAGAAAAGATTCGACATGATACAAGTCATTTAAGACCTGAGAGAGCATTGACAGCAGTGTAAACCTAACACATCCCTAATTGTGTAATTAAAGGCTTTGGCTTCTGAGGAAAGAATTGCATGCCACAGAAAGCTCATCTGGAAGATATTTTAGACGTGGTGGTAATGTGGGATGCTGGGGTCAGGGATCCAGGAGGGTTTTCCCTTTGCTGGTGAAATCTCAGCAAAACTCCCTCTTTACAGAGGTTGAATAGACTTTGTAAGGTCGTCTTCTTCTGTACGCAGTCAAGGTCAGGAGATTTGCTAGGGTGGAGCCCACCAGCTGATGTTCTAGGAAAAAGTGAGTGCTGGTTGTGCCTGCAAAATCATAGCAGCTTATCTGACTTTGGTTGGTTAGCTTCTTGGTATGTTCTGTCAGCTGTTTTAAATACACCATGTAGAGCAGCTAGGGGGAAAACAGTTTCATATTTCCCCCTGGCCAGTTAAGGCGTTTTACTATCCTGAATGGATGTCTGTCTTTTATTCAAAGTATGCTACTTTTTGACACAGATTTTCATCCTTGCTCTGAAGAGGTGGACAGACCCATTGGGGAATGGGCTGTCCTCAGGATTGGTGGGGCGTGGAGGCCATCTGTGAAAGGATTGGACATGACCTATCACCAGTCCTGGAAAAATGAGTCCAATTCTGATGCCTTGTAGATGGTATTTCAGAGATAGCACCCAATTTCTTTTTTGTAGTGTTGGCTGTTAATGTAAAGTTTCAAAAGAGTTGGATTAAAAAAAAAAAAATTGCATACAGCAGTAGTAGGTTTGACCAGATTAGTATTTTTATTAGAAAATAGGATGAGACCTAGCCCTTTGGAGAACACGCTCCTCCTCCCATCACGTATCTGCCCTGAACATTGCATTTCAGAATGTAGTTTACGTATTTTTCTGCCTACTAAACCTCATGATGGAAAAGCAAAATGATTAAATATGTGCGTTTATGTTTACTTCTTAGCCATTCTCCCTTATGTGTGATTGATTCCGTTGATTTTACTTTATGTATATTTGACAATTCTGATAATGAATCATCATTTAAGAATATGTTTGTATATATCATATATACTATGAAAATATTTAATATATCCTCACATTATCTCGACAAGTCAGGATTGAGATAACGTAAGTGGGAACGTATTTCCAGAAATGACTATTAATTTATAGTTACTAAGATAATGGGATACGTGTTCACTTTCAGTTCTATCTGGGTAGCTCTGTAAATTGTGTATTGATTATGCTAATGGTACTGGTATCTTTATTACCTACTTGTCTGCAGATACATGCAGATTGAACGTACATTTGGCAAGCTTGCCATTTGGTAGGAAAAAGTGCATTTTTAAAGTCAGGTTTTTGGAAAGATTGAGTAAAACTCAAATGGAAACTTAAGGAATTGTTCCTGTGTTCTAGGAAATGCAAAGTGCAGTTAAAAAGTAAAAAAAAAAAAAGTGTTGGTCTTGTATTTCCTTTGTTTCAGATTTCTTCAGGAAAGTGTTGCAGCAATGGTACTAAATCAATAATGATCTATTTTTATAGTTTATTTTTGGTTGTGTGGCTTTTCTTGTTTTATCAGGCTGAAGGAACTTTAGACATTTGGGGTTGCATGTGTTTTTAAATTTGTTAACCCAACTAGAGGAGAAGAAAATGAGTTTTTTTAATTGTACATAAATTTTCTTGTATGTTCTAATAGCTCATAAGTCATAAATCATAGCCTCACTTATTGCTCTGATCTTTAGTTATATGACTATGTACCTTACTTTATAGGGATGTGTCCTTTTTTCTTCTTTCTCTTTTGCTGAGGCAATCAAAGCAGTTGTATAGAAACCACTTTCTTATCTTCCTGAATAGGATCACTTCTTACTAATGTGGGTCTTCTACTTGTGTGCCAGTCCAGGAAAGAGAAGAAAAATCTTTTTTTTATCAGTTTTCAAATCATTTTCTACTTTATTTTAAATGCAGTTTGATCCCCAGTTTGTTTGAGAACCAACTGGAGTCGCAGAAAGGGAAAAAGGAAAAAAAAAAAACAAAAGCAAAAACAAAGTTTTTCATGTTTCTAGGTGATAAGTTTCCCTTTGGTAGGATGGTAAATGCCTCAAATGTTCTGTTTAACCTAGGCCTTTTAGACAAATGCAGTTTTTGCTGTGTTTCAAATGTATTATTGCAGTTAAGAAGAGGAACTTTCCAGTTCAAAAAAAAAAAAAAGGCAATGTCACTTAAAGAGAATTAAGTGATAATATTTTATTTTTTGGGGTGAATGAGATAGGAGTTTATTTTCTCAAGAATGTGAAGGCAAGTATGATTACATTGCAGCAAGTGATTTTTTTTTTGTACCAAAAAAAAAAAAAACTTACTACCTCCTAAAGCTAGTGTTTCAGTAGTTGCTGAGATAGTTAACTTTATGTGTCTAATTCAGAAATATTGTTGTGACTAGATTGGTATTACCTAAATAGCTGAAGTAATAAGGACAGTTGGTGGAAGTATCGGTAAGTTTGATACCTTGAATAAAAAGGCTTTTTGCCCTAGATTTTCTTTTGCTGGGGTAAAGTGATGCTTCCTATCTGTACTACTATCTAAACCAAACCTGTTGCCATCGAGTTGATTCTGACTCATAGTGGCCTAATAGGACAGAGTAGAACTGCTGCATAGTATTTCCAAGGCTGTAAATCTTTCCTGGAGCAGACTGCCCCATGTTTCTACCACAGAGTGGCTGGTGGGTTTGAACCACCAACCTTTTGGTTAGCAGCTAAGTGCCTAACCACTGTGACACCAGAGCCCCTTTTGTACTATAATAGAGCTTTTTTGGTACTTTTAAAGAGGAAATAACTAGACTCTTTACCCAAACATCCAGATGTCTAAATGCCAGGTTCAAAACATGGTTCATTTATTATCGTAGTTGTCCTGTCTAAGAAGCATTTTTCAGTCTATCTGGACATTATGTGCTAAAGACTACACATAAATACTTTTAACTAATTAGTTTTCCTGTGGAGTGGATTTTTATAGTGTTTAATGTCACTTTGGTATAGAGAAATTAGCACCTGTATAACTGGATTATATTATGTAATATTTTTTCTTACGTAAACTGGAAGGAAGGGTCCTTGAGGCTTATTTAAAATCGAGAATGAGGATATAAAATTTTTTGTAGGGAGTTAGGGACTGTATCAACCATGCATTTGTTACTTTGTTGTACTGTGGTGGCTTGCGTGTTGCTGTGATATTGGAAGCTTTGCCACCGGTATTTCAAATAACAGTATGGTCACCCTTGCTGGACAGGTTTCAGCAGAGCTTCTAGACTAAGATAGACTAGGAAGAAGGACCTGACAGTCTACTTCTGAAAAAATTAGCCGTTGAAAACGTTATGAATAGCAGCAGAACATTGATATAGTGCCGGAAGATGAGCCCCTCAAGTTGGAAGTCACTCAAAATCAACTGGGGAAGAGCTGCCTCCTCAAAGTGGAGTTGACCTTAATGATGTGGATGGAGTCAAGCTCTCAGCACCTTCATTTGCTGATGTGGCACAACTCAAGGTGAGAAGAAGCAGCCGCAAACATCCATTAGTAACAGGATCATGGAATGTATGAAGTATGAATCTAGGAAAATTGGAAGTCATCAAAAATGAGATAGAATTCATAAAGATTGTTATCCTAGGCATTAGTGAGCTAAAATGGACTGGTACTGGCCATTTTGAATCAGACAATCATATAGTCTGCCATGCTGGCAGTGACATATTGAAGAGGAATGGCATCAAGTTTGTCACAAAGAACATTTCAAGATCTATCCCAAAGTACAGCGCTGTCAGTGATAGGATAATATTCATACGCCCGCAAGGAATACCAGTTAATAGACTGTTATTCAAATTTACGCACCAACTGCTAATGCCAAAGATGAGGAAATTGAAGATTTTTGCCAACTTCTGCAGTCTGAAAATAATCAAACATGTAATCAGGATGCACTGATAATTACTGGTGATCGGAATGCAAAAGTTTCACATGAAAAAGAAAGATTGGTAGTTGGAAAATATGGCCTTGGTGATAGAAGTGACAGTGGAGATCTCATGATAGAATTTTGCAAGACCAACAACTTCTTCATTGCAAATACCTTTTCATCAGCATAAATGGTGACTATATGTGGACCTCACCGGATGGAAAACAAAAGCAACTACATCTGTGGAAAGAGATGATGGAAAAGCTCAATCTCATCAGTCAGAATAAGGGCAGGGGCTGACTGTGGAACAGACCATCAATTGCTCACGTGCAAGTTTAAGTTGAAGCTAAAGGAAATTAAATCAGGTCCACGAGAGCCAAAATCCGACCTTGATTATATCCCACCTGAATTTGGAGTCCATCTGAAGAACAGATTTGATGCATTGAACACTAATGACTGAAGACCAGACGAGTTGTGGGATGATATCAAGGACATCATACACAAAGAAAGCAAAAGGTCGTTAAAAAATCAGGAAAGAAAGAAAAGGCCAAAACGAATGTCTGAAGAGCCTCTAAAACTTGCTCTTAAATACAGAGTAGCTAAAGTGAATGGCAGACATAATGAAGTAAAAGAGCTGAACAGAAGAAGATTTCAAAGGGCAGCTCGAAAGACAAACTAAAATATTATGTGCAAAGACCTGGAGTTAGAAAACCGAATGAAAAGGACACACTTGGCATTTCTCGAGCTGAAAGAATTGAAGAAAAAATTCAAGCCTTGAGTTACAATATCGAACGATTCTGTGGTCAAGATATTGAATGAAGCAGGAAACGTCAAAAGCAGATGGAAGGAATAGAGAGTCACTGTACCAAAAAGAATTGACCCAAATGCAGCCATTTCAGGAGGTAGCATATGATCAAGAACTGATGGTACTGAAGGAAGGAATTCAAGCTGCCCCGAAGGTATCGGTAAAAAACAAGTCCCCAGGAATTGATGGAATACCAATTGAGATGTTTCAGCAAACGAATGTAGTGCTGGAAGCCCTCACTTGTCTATGGCAGGAAATTTGGAAGGCACACCTGGCCAACTGACTGGAAGAGATCCATATTTGTTCGCATTCCAAAGAAAGATGATCTAACAGAATGTGGAAATTATCGAACAATATCATTTATATCATGCACAAGTAAAATTTTGCTGAAGATAATTAAAAAATGTTTGCAGCAGTACATCAATGAGGGAACTGCCAGGAGTTCAAGCTGGTTTCAGAAGAGGATGTGCAATGAGGGCTATCAGTGCTGATGTCAGATGGATCTTGCCTGAAAGCAGAGATACCAGAAAGCTATTTACCTGTATTTTATTGACTGTGCAAAGGCATTCTGCTGTGTGGATCATAACAAATTACGGATAACATTGCAAAGAATGGGAGTTCCAGAACACTTAATTGTGCTCATGAGGAACCTGTACATAGACGAAGAGGCAGCTGTTTGAAAAGAACAAGGGGATATTGCATATTTTAAAATGAGGAAAGGCGTGCATCATTGTTGTATTTTTTCAGCATGTTTATTCAGTCTGTATGCTGAGCAAATAATCCGAGAAGCTGAGCTATATGAAGAAGAAGGGGGTATCAGGTTTGGAGGGAGACTCATTAAAAACCTGTGATATGCAGATGGCATAATTTTGCTTGGTGAAAGCAAAGAGAACTTGAAGCACTTACTGATGAAGATCAGAGACTACAGCCTTCAGTATGGATTGCACCTCAACATGAAACAAAAATCCTCACAACTAGACCAATAAGCAATATCACGATAAGTGAAAAAAGGATTCACGTTGTCAAGAATTTCATTTAACTTGGATTCACAATCAATGCTCTTGGCAGCAGCAATCAGGAAATCAAACAATGTATTACAGTGGGCTAATCTGCAAAAGACCTCTTTCAGGTGTTAAAAAGCAAAGACTTCACTTTGAGGACTAAAATAATCTGCAAAAGACCTCTTTCAGGTGTTAAAAAGCGAAGACTTCACTTTGAGGACTAAAATGCGCCTGACCCAAGCCATGACATTTTCAATCGATTCATATGCATGCGAGAGCTGGACATTGACTAAGGAAAACTGAAGAATTGATGTCTTTGAATTATGGCGTTGGTGAAGAATATTGAATATACCCTGCACTGATAGAAGAACGAATGAGTCTGTCTTGGAAGGAATACAGCCAGAGTGCTCCTTAGAAGAGGATGACTTGTCTCATGTACTTTGGACATGATATCAGGAGGGATCAGCACCTGGAGAGGGACATCATGTTTTGTAAAGTAGAGGGTCAGTGGAATAGAGGAAGACCCTCAATGAGATGGTTTGATACAGTGGCTGCAACAATGGGCTCAAACATAACAACGATTGTGAGGATGGCGCAGAACTGGGCAGTGTTTTGTTCTGTTGTACATAGGGTCACTATGAGTCGAAACCCACTCGATGGCACCTAACAACAGCAACAACAACAACAACAAGGGACCATATGGGATTCAAATGTGCCAGCAGCCCCTTCACAGTTTACCAGTACTGTTGAGTACAAATCAGAACAGTTACAAGAATTGAAGAGTCTCAGATCTCGCAAGGAGGAAAACTTACACATAATAATAATAACAAAATAAACCAACAGAAAAGGACATTTGATAGTACACTAAATCTTTTATCTGTAAAAAACTTTGGAAAGATGACTTGTGATTCTGTTGACTTGTTTCTTACCCTATTTTCTTCCAAAAAAGGCTACAGTTTTTAAAATGAACATTTCAATATGTTTATTTGGATATTAATTATTAAAGGCAGTGGTCCAATGTTTTTTTTTTTTTATAGAACAGATCATGAATTGCATGTAGTATCATGTTAACTTAAGCTAATGGTTAATGATTTTTTTAAAGGTGGAATGTCATAAGCCATATCTGTTTTTGCTTTCAGTTATATTTTATGTTATCATTCATTGGCTTTGTTTGTTTCTAAAATGAGACTAACATAAAAGGAATCTCAGCAAAGATCTCTTAAGTCCTAAGAAGTGTCAGTGGGACACCCTGCCAACTTCTTGCGGTAGATTAAAAAGTTAGGTAGATAGCTGCTGTGAAGTCTACTTCAGCTCATGCTGACCCCTATGTACAACAGAAGGAAAATTGCCTGGTCCTTGATCATCCTCATGATTACTGGCATGTTTGAGTCCATTCTTTTTGACTGTTGTGCCAACCTGTCTCATGGAGGGTTGGCCTCATACGTGTTGACTCTCTACTCTATTAAACGGGGTGTCTTCCTCTAGTAATTGATCCCTCATAATAACTTATCCAAAGCAAAGGACTCAGACAGTGTTCTGTTGTGATCCATAAAAGTTTTATCAGCTAATTTTCAGAAGTAGTTTGCCAGACCTTTTTTCCTAATCAGTCTTAGTCTGGAAGTTCCACTGAAACCTGTCCACTATGCGTGACCCTGCTGGTATTTGGAAAACTGGTGGCATAGCTTCCAATATCATAGCAACACTCAAGCTACCACACTATGACAAACTGACAGGCAAATGGTGAATTAAAAAGTGAGCTAGTTGGATATTTCTTTCTAGTTTTTTTCTATCTTTGGCATTATCTGCCACCATTTAGGTAAGTGGGAATATGGATAAAAGACAAAACCTGTGTGTGAAAATAGCGAGAAAAGCTTACCCATTCTATACCCATTTTAAAACCAAGACAGCAAGCTCACCTCCAGGAATGGCTCCACTGACCCAGATGCCTGACAAGCGCTGGGATATCTCGCTTTCTTATGCCCACAGTCAGCCCTGAGTCCTCTAGATTCTAATTCCTTAGTGGCTCCCAGACCTGTTATTTCCTTTCTGATGTTGACTTAGTTTGCACACTCATCACTTCTTTTCTGGACAACATGGTAGCCTCCAGACTAGTCTCCCTGCTTCCAGTCTAGTTTCTGTCCATTCCACCCTCTCAGCTGCCAATGGAGCATCTTTCTAAAATATAATCAGATCAGTCAGTCTCCGCATTTAAGATCCTTCAGTGACTCCTTTTAGAGTTGAGGTTGACATTTGAACACGTAGTTCATAGTAGATCCTTTGTGATATATCGGCTTTTCCAGGCACATCTCTGCCTCTGATCCCCTTCCTTTCCACTCTATTCAGCGTTCCTTATTTTGAGTAGCACAGAAGTACTTGTGCTTCCTTGAAGGCATCAAGTTGTATTATGCATCTGTGCCTTCACACTTCTTTGCTCACAGAGCTATTTTCTACTTGTCTTTGGTGTTACCCATCCTTCAAAACATAGCCCAGGCTGCTCTTTGGGTAATTTTTCCTGACCCGCCCGTCTGATTTAGATGCCCTTCTCTGAGTTCTTATCCCTCTCTCGGACGTCATTGATTTACTAATCTGTCTCTCTCCCTGCACGCACTAGTGCTTACCAGCCCTTTTCATGTCATGGCACACATTGAAAATGGTAAGTTTTGGGTGGCACACTTGGGTAAATGGAAAAAAAAAAACTGCTCAAGGCCAGCCAGGGGAATAGGCCTGCAGTTACTAGTGTGTCTGAGCTACCCCTGGCCACTTTGAAGGTGGAAAGGATCAGTATCTCCAAACACCTGAACCTACTTTTTTTTTTTTCCAATTTTTAAAAAATTTATTGTGCTTTAAGTAAAAGTTTACAAATTAAGTCAGTCTCTCATACAAAAACTTACACACACCTTGCTATGTGCTCCTAACTGCTCTCCCCCAATGAGACAACACATTCCTCCTCTCTACCCTGTATTCCCCGTGTCCATTCAACCAGCTCCTGACCCCCTCTGCCTTCTCATCTCGCCTCCAGACAGGAGTCGCCCACATAGTCTTATGTGTCTGTTCAAGCCAAGAAGTATACTGCTCACGAGTATCATTTTGTGTCTTATAGTCCAGTCCAATCCCTGTCTGAAGAGTTGGCTTTGGGAATGGTTCTAGTCTTGGGCTAACAAAGGGTCTGGGGACCATGACCTCTGGGGTCCCTGTAGTCTCAGACAGACCATTAAGTCTTGTCTTTTTTATGAGAATTTGAGGTCTGCATCTCACTATTGCCCTGCTCCATCAGGGATTCTCTGTTGTGTTCCCTGTCGGGGCAGTCATCGGTGGTAGCTGGACTCTATCTAGCTCTTCTGGTCTCAGGCTGATGTAGTCTCTGGTTTTTGTGGTCCTTTCTGTCTGTTGGGCTCATCTTTACCTTATGCCTTTGGTGTTCTTCATTCTCCTTTGTTCCAGGTGGGATGAGACAAATTGATGCATCTTAGATGGCCGCTTGCTAGCGTTTAGGACCCCAGATGCCACTCACCAAAGTGGGATACGGAACATTTTCTTAATACATTTTGTTATGCCAGTTGACCCAGATGTCCCCTGAAACCATGGTCCCCAAACCCCTGTCCCTGCTGCCCTGCTTTTGAAGTGTTCGGTTGGATTCAGGAAATGTCTTTGCTTTTGGTTTAGTCCGGTTGTGCTCACCTCCCCTGTATTGTGCATTGTCCTTCCCTTCACCTAAAATAGTTCTTGTGTGCTGTCTAATTAGGGAATATCTGTCTCCCTCCCCCCATCCTCGTTGCCATCAAAGAATATTTTCTTCTGTGTTTAAACTTTTTCCTGAGTGGTCTCATACAATATTCGTCCTTTTGCAACTGGCTCATTTCACTCAGCATAATTCCTTCCAGATTACTCCATGTTATGAGATGTTTCACAGATTCATCATCGTTCTTAATTGTTCCGTAGTATTCCATTCTGTGATTGTACCATAATTTATTTATTTATCCATGCATCCATTGATGGGCATCTTGGTTGCTTCCATCTTTTTGCTATTGTAAGCAGTGCTGCAGTAAACATGGGTGTGCATGTATCTATTCACGTGAAGGCTTTTATTTCTCAAATACATATTCCAAGGAGTGGGATTGTAGGATCGTATGATACTGAACTCAGTTTTGACTCACCATTTGAGAGGTTCTGGAGAAGAAGGCAAGCACCTTGAAGGCCAAAAAAAAAAAAAAAAAACCTGTTGAATCAAGTCGATTCTGACTCATAACGACCCTATAGGACAGAGTAGAAGTGCTCCACAGGGTTTCCAAGGACCGCCTGGTGGATTCAAACTGTGGACCTTTTGGTTAGCAGCCAAATTCTTAACCACTGCACCACTAGGCTCCTACCTGGAGGACAGTGACAAGGTTTTCTTAGACTTTGTACGTCCAGGGCCTAGTCAGTGTTTGTTCACCGAAGTTGTGGCCAGGTAGCCATAGTAATTCAATTTGAACTTAAATAACTTTAAAGTAGGAGTATATTTATAAATAGTCAATATGAAAGTAGGAGTGCAAAGTTACATTCTTTTAGTACTTCTAGTTCTTTTATAAAATTTCACGTTAAAGACAAAGAGGGACTAAGTGGAAGAAGGAAAGTTGGATTGGATTCTGATTTGAGAAGGAGAAACTTTTTGTTTGGTTCCAAAATGTGCGTGTGTGTGTGTGTGTGTGTGTGTGTGTGTGTGTTTATCCTCTCCCAAGGCTAATTTCCCCACAGTCAGCATCCTCCAGGAAGGAATTTCATTGTAGATAAAGAATAGTAATAAGTTCACATTTGGCATGTTCTCCTTGATAATAGTGATATTTCTTTCTGGTCTTCAAGGATGCTGATAGACCTGTAGATCAATCAAGCAACACTACTGAAATTCTGAACTTAAGCAGAGTGATTTTGTTTCATATAAAGAGAATTCTTTCTGTCTGAGAATTTTTATAGACGAAGGAAAGAACAAGTACTTGGAAAGCTTTGTCTTTTTCCCCTTTTTTCTGTAAAGCAACTTAATAACTTTCAGAGAATAGAGTGGTTAGAAAATAAACATTGCAGAAAAAGAGAAAAGAACACATTTTCAACCCTTGAGTACAGGAGCTCTTTGGACCTAGTTGTGCCAGGCCTGGTCCCTACCTGGTGCTGGCCCCAGGTGATGCTCCCACAGTGCCTGATGGCCCTTCCTGGTCTGGCAAGGCCACACACAGGATGCTCAGCCTTGCCACCCTACCAATTGCTTTTCTTTGTTTACGTTTTCTTGACAGGAGAACAAAATGAGGTAGCTGACCAGCAGGCAGGTGTGGGACAGACAGCTGTGTAGCCTGGTAAGGCAGCGCTCCTTCATCTGTGCCTGCTTGCCGTTTTATAACAGTGTCAGACTCACTTTCCCTAAATCTGTTCTCATCTTGCACGAATTCAAGTTAGAATGCATATCTAGAGCCCAGAAAGCACAAAATAGTGATCCCGCCCTTTGGTTTTTGAAAACCAGGAAAGCTTTCTGCTCCTTGTTGACTCTTTGCAGCCTGAAGATAATTTTTCCTCAGTTCTTAAAAAGGTGTAAAGATAAATCAGTGAATAAGATTTGAACACACTGGTAGGGGAGGGGCGCTTTTAGACATGGTTTGCTTTAAACAGACGGTAAATGAGTTTCGTTTTAAGCATGGGACTTCCAAGTATGCCTGTCAGCCTTAGAAGGCTTGTGTGTACATGTATGGACTTTACCAACAGCGTTAGACAATTATTCTTTGGCGTCATAGGGTTGTCAACTGGAGGTGCATCATTTGTGGTGCTTTTGGGGGATTTGGGTGAGTTTATTTGCATAAACTGTTTCCTTATTCAGCATAGAGTTCCTGAATATAAGACGTCAAGCTAAAATGCTCTATTTTTTTTTTTTTTTTTAATTTTCAGAAGATATTTATGGAAGAAAGAAATTTGGCAGCTTTCTAAAAATAACAAAAAATATTTTATTTTTACTAGTCTGCTAGCAATGTAGTGTTGGGACCACTTTTTCTTGAACATTCATTTTTCATAGTTTTGAGTAATTAAGATCCAGGAGGTCATGGCCTTCACAATGGAGCCAAGACTTTCTCTCTCTTTTTTTTTTAAAAAAGCAGTATGTGTTATTTAGCCAGTAGTGCCTTGAACTCTTTGGCCCTGTTTTGGTTCTGTATGTATTTTTTTGTCAGTAGCTTCTTGAACATACTGGCACTACGTTGGTGATTTAAGATTAATTCATACCATGGTGGTTTAATTTGGTGCAAAGCTGGCTATGACCGGAGAACAAACTGTTAGGCAATGGTCCAGTTTTAAGTTTGCGTGTGCATATATGTGGAGTATTTTGGGTTCATTCATCTTTTGCCCATTGAAGTTGTTAAGTAATATTCTTGCATTCAGATTTACATCATCCTCAGCATCTTATGTTTCTGCCACTTATAAAAACCAACTCTGGTTTTTAAGGTAAGGGCTTTATGATTGGACTTCACCAGGAAAAGCCTCATTTATATCTCCTGCAAGAAGAACAGAGGGCCTGCACTGTGTACATGCTGCCAAAGTTTTTATAGTAATACTTTGTATCTAGGCTCTGGCTCTTACCATTAAATGTGCTTTTTATAGAGTACCAAGTTATAAATGTAGTGCAGCTACGGCATATTAATCTTACTGCAGAGATTTAATGAGGCAGTTGTTTTGCGATGGACACTATTGGGAGCAGAGAGCGACAGAGTTTTACTTTACCACTGAGCTGCAGAAATATCCCTTGCCTGGTAATAATTATAACCACATGATCTCTTAGTTTTTCTTTCTTTTGCCAGTGCTTTTCCATGCAAAAGTGACTTGGAAGGAGGTCCGTTCCTAGGCAGTGAAATGGATTGGAAATTGGGCTGTTTTCTCAGTAGTTTGACATTTTAGCTTTGATCAGCCATGAGATCCTTGTTGTACAGAGAGAAATATGTAAGATGAGTTTCAAGAATACAGATAGTCTTTGCCAGTCCACTGAGATGGCTTTTAGATATTCATTACTTTTACTTGACTTTTATATAGGTTATAAAAAGTAAATGTGGTGAAACCTCATTTCTACATGGACAGAATAGAATTTCTGCTGGTTGGCCTTAAACTGATCCCACACTTGAAATTAATTGAAGTCCATAGGTTTATTGCCTCCAACACTTTTAAGCCAGTGCAATTTTTTATTTTCCCCAAAGTCGTAATTTTATTAAACCAAGTTATAGCAATAACAATCTTTATGAAGAGGAGGATGAGAAGAAGGAAAGAACCACCTGCCAGAGAACATAATAAGGGGAAAATCATGCTGCTTTTCAAGTTTCCATTGATAAATAATGTTAACAAATTTGGAAACAGCTGCCATTTATTTTATTTTTTGTGATAATTGTGCCTTTTTTCTAAAACTAAGTGTTTTATCCAGCTCAGGACAGTATAAATCCAGTGTTCCATAGCACCCTTTTGAAGGGAGGAGGTGGCAAGTGGGTTGTGCAGGTGAGAGTATCTGGGATGGATCCAATGTGGTTGGTTGGGTGGCACCATTTAGGGCAGAGGAGAGAGAACAGTGCCCATAGCTGTGATGAGCTTTGTAGCTGAAGTGCAGGGTTATAAGGATATTTTAAAGATCGTTCTTTGGATGGGTTTATAGCACAACACTGGAGTTGGAAAAACAGTTGTCCTTGGTGCAGCAGTGTTTGGTGGGGAGGGCGTTACTTAGAGGGATGGACGTTATATTTATAACCTCATAGGTTGAAGTCAGAGGTTTGAATAGCTAGCAGAGTTATACAGTCATTTTTTTTATGGTTGACTCTCAAAGGAGTTTATAAAAACTACGTAACTAAGGCCATGTGCCACTACTGAAGTGTAGCCACCTGTGGGGGAAAAATGGTTGACAAAGGAAGCTTTCTAAAAAATCTTCCTACATCAACTGACATTAGGAATGGAAACCTGTAATGCAAAGAAACAAATATTTTGAGTGGCCAAAAAAGAGCTTTTTCATGAAAGTGGAGGTTGGAAAAATCTACTTAGAAGGAGAGTGACTTGAGATTCCAGTACTCATCACACCATGGCATCCTAGCCTATAATCGAACCCATCTCCCAGAGGGTCCCTCTTAAGTGTTGACCTAAAAACAAATTCGCCAGTTGGCTGGAGCATGCATCCTAAAGTTGCCGCAGAAGTGAATAAGCCTGACTGACTTCAGTCCCTGAAGGGTTCTATCTGTAAATGCAGAAGTGGAAGCAAAAACATTTTTTATTAGTCTTAAAATGACCCTCATTTTCATAACTAGTCGCAGTGTAAGAAGCATGGGCTGGAGTCATTCTTTAGCTTTTAAGAGCTAAAGCATCAGACGTTCTTATTTGTTTGGTATTTTCGATATTGGATTCTTGTAAAGTGCCCATATTCTTGAATAATAAGGAAGGCAAGTATTTACCATTTTCCTCTGCATACTAAAAGTATTCAGAGTGTCTCCTTATTTAAAACAAACAGGTCTGCAAACTCGATGTGTAGCATTTAAATAATCGTATTAAAATTCAGACCTAGCACCCACATTTCCCTGAGTGCTGTCAGCTTTATGAGAAACTGGGAACTCATGCTAAACAGCTAATATATTCAGTGTGTGCATGCTGCCTTCCAACAAGTGTTGAATGGTGTCAGGGTCAGTTTGCCGTAGTTGGTACTGTTACTGGTGCTCCTGAATTGCTCTCCAGTTTGGCAGTATTTTACTACTTGGTTTTAGTTTGTTGGTGATCTTTGGAACGTTACCCAAACAGAAAACTCAACTGTGGTGGGTCATATATAGTGTCAGTTTTGGAAAACGTTGCCACATAAAAAAAAAAAAAATAGGTGCTTTTAATTTGGAGGTATCTGGTCTACTCCTGTTATAGAAAAAATAACCAGTAAAGAATTTTTTAATGTAATTTTTTTCTCCCACCTCTTCCCATCATCACCAGATAATATTTACTAAGCGCTCACCTGGACATGGCACTGTGCTGGGCAAAGTACAAGACAAACAAAAAAGGTCTTGGGATTACTCCCCCAGGAATGAACAGTCTAAACCCCAGTGTATTTAAATGGGCACTGGGTAGAGTGTTGAGATAATAATTTTCCAGACAGCAAATCAACCGAAATTACCAATTTACTTAAACAGTATGTTCTTTAAGAAAACAAACAAGCAAAACTACTTACTCTTTGAGATGGGAATTCTGTTTTTGTTTTTCCACAACCTCGAGCTATTATTATGTATCTTGAAACGTAAGTTGCTTTTGGCATATGAATCATTTGAAGGGTCGTGATAGAGTTAATTTTATTGCAGATGTAAAGAAAGGCTTTGGAGCAACTGCCGGAAAAAAGGAGTTAAGTGGGCTGTACAATTCTTTAGCAGCCTGTTATGGGCCAGGTAGCAGGGAACACTTTCGGACAATGGGGACGTCCTGTGGTGGCGTTTACTTTTCCAAGAAATATGTGAATTATTTTATTTCTGTGGATGTGTGATTGTAACATTTCAAATATTTAATCTGCTCATATAAAAAATTAAGTCATTGATATTATTATCCTACTTTTCCCCAAGTATACATGTGCACTCTCTCTCTCCTTCCCTCTTCCTCTCTTTTTCCATCCCTTCTTTCTTTCCTCCCTCCCTTCTCCCTCTCCCCTCTTATTGCTTTCCTGCAAAGAGGAGTGATAACACCAGAATTTTGGGAGGTGTTTCTATAAACTGAATAAACGCCCCCTCCCCCCCCCCAAAAGTTGCCATTGAGTCGATTCCAACTCCTAGTGACACTATAGGACACAGTAGAACTGCCCCATAAGGTTTCCAAGGAGCGGCTGGTGGATTCGAACTTCTCGTTAGCAGCCAAATGCTTAACCACTTTGATGCCAGGGAAGCGTAAAAGGGGAGCATAAAAGTAAAAAAAGTAGAGCATAAATAATCAACAAGTCGGAGCTTCTAGTAAAACCATTTTGTGGGCTTTATTCTTTTATTCCCCCTTGTTGTCTGTGAATCATTCCTAGGGTTAAAATGAAATGACTATTAGTTTTCACAATACTTAACTTTTCAACATTGATAATGTCAACTCAAGTTGTGGTTAATTGCTCTTCATGTTCTTTGTTGCTTTTCTTGATCATTTTGAAAACAAGAGACATACCAATATATTTACACTTGAGTTTGTGTTTGAAACAATGTTTTACTGTGTGTTAGGGCTAATTTTGCTATTGCTGTCTAACAAATAATAGGGTTACTGTGTGTTTTGACCAGTTTATAAGTAAAGGTCAATTTCATGCCTATGGTAATTAGCTTAGTTTATTCTAGACTTTTGGCTAATTCTGGTAATTTCCCGTGAAAGAGTATATTTAACAGAAAAGGAATCCATTCTTAAGCACAGTGGTTTTTTTCCTTTGCGTTGGCGACTGTTTAATTTTCAAAGTGATTTATCTCTCCTTTTTAAGCAAAAGCCCGTAGCAGGCTGTGAAAAAAATGACAAAGTTAAAACGTTAAGGGTGGAGCAGGAGGTGGGAAAGGGCTGCATGGTGGAGGAGAAAAGGAGAAACTCCTTCAGTGATCACAAACCAAAGATTTTAGGGAAGACTCTTGATCCTTCTGTAATAAAATCAGCAGCCAAGCTCTCCTGTTGCAGTTTCAAGGAACAGGGTGTTTCTGTTTCTGGTAGCAAGAAGAATAAATGTTACTTTAAAAGAACCTGTCTTTAAACCCTATACTTACAGTCTTGATTTTCTTTCAGACCCCAACTGTAAACTTGAAGACAAGACTGAAGATGGAGAGGGGGCAATAGATTGTAAGAAGAGGCCAGAAGACGGGGAGGAGTTGGAAGACGAAGCTGTGCACAGCTGTGACAGCTGCCTCCAGGTGTTTGAATCACTGAGCGATATCACAGAACACAAGATTAATCAATGTCAGCTGACAGGTAAACAATGCTTATCACTTCTTGCCTTCCCATACTGTTCTATTTCTGATTTTTTCAGTTGGCCCCTTTATGTTTTTCTCTTCCAATTGTTTTACTCCCACACTTGGAGACCTAGGTAAGTCTAGAGGTGTTTTTGAAAGAGCACTAAGTGGTGGTTTGTGGCAAACTCGGTGTCGCAGTTCTTTTTAGATTTTGAATTGGATCTAGATTTAATAGCTTATGGGTATATTTTTACTGTCTTAATACAGCAGTGCCCTGTAGTTGCAGAGCCTAACATTGGATGACTAAAATAAAGTAAAACAGAAACCTTTTTTTACTGTTTTCTCCCAAAGAAATGTATCATGTATTAGTTTATTTCAACTTAAATATCAGCTCTGGAAGGACACTCTGCCAGAATTAGATATCTTTTTTCTATCCCACAAAAATGCTCTCGAATATTACAGTTCTCAGTGTGTATGTTCACTTTGCCATATCCCTCATTAAACTGAAAGCTCATAGGTGGCAGGAACTAGTTTTTTCCACCATTGTATTAACTGAGGCCAGCACAGTGCTTGGCCAATAGTAAGTGCTCACTAAGGAAAGGAAGTCTTTTTGCTATACAGTTCATGGGGTGAATCAGATTAAAAATGACATGTTACAAAACATAACGTGTTCCATTTAGTGACTGAACCAAAACTCGAACCCAGTCTGCCAAATTTCTATCCTCTTTAAAAAATAGAGCCTACAAGAAAATACTAGATGGGCTGTGTGGGACATTTTATATTATGCATATAAAATGTATATATATAACTCAGTATTTATAAGTATAAATAATAGATTTATATATATAAAGATATATATTTATTTATGTTTACATATAAATATATTTATGTTTTTGATATGTATTATTTTTCTCTTACTCTTTGAATAAGTAGGTCTTTGAACTTTTTGCTCAATAGTGGGTCTGCTATGTATGCGTCTGTGTGTATCTGTCTTTTTCTGTTATTTTTCTAGTATAAATCTTTGTTCGTTTAACCATGTGCAGGAAGTATATATACTACACAAGTGGTTCTCCAACTGCTTTCCATAGACTATTGATACTTTTGTAAGATTTTAATGGGTTTTCCATTTTAATGAGGTTTCCTGAACAGGTGATTGAGGAAATGTTGGATTAAAGCCAGTTAAATAGACTTTCTTAGTAAAGTGTGCTGAGGATCTAAAGAAGGGATTGCAGTAAGCAAGTTTATTAGGCCGTAAAACATTTTTTTTCCTCAAAAAAGCCGTTATCTTTTTTTGGAACTTAAGTTTGGGAATTGATGATGCCTGTATAAACATTGTTCTTATACCCTTTTTTGTAGTTTTTAGAATTTTGACTCTTATTTTGATATAATTCCAAACATATAGAAAAATTTGGAGAATAATACAAGAAACTCCCATATGCCATTTACCAGATTCACCAGCTTTTTACATTTTCTCCATTTGCTTTATCATTCATTCTGTCCATTTTTTCCTTAATCATTTGAGAGAAGATTTGAGACATTGTTCCCCTCTAAACCCAAACCCAAACCCACTGCCTTCGAGTCTGTTCTGACTCTTAGCAACTCTATAGCAGAGTAGAACTACCTCATAGGGTTCCCAGAGCTGTGAATTTTTACGGAAACAGACTGCCACATCTTTCTCTTGCAGAGAGGATGGTTGATTTGAACTGCCGATGTTTTTGTTAGCAGCTGAGCACTTTAGCCACTGTGCCACCAGGGCTCCTCTGCTCCCCTCTAAATATATCATATATTTCCTAAGAACAAGTTCATTATCCTCCATGACCACAGTAATCAAAGCCAGGAAATTTAACATTGATAGAATACTGCTGTTACCTATTTTCTTCTTGTAAAAAGTATTTTCCCTTGTAAATAGTAAATTACTGTTTATAACTAATAACTGTTTTCCCCTTATAAATAATAAGTAATTTGTGGGAAAATACTTTGGCACTATATAAATGTCCTCATCCTTATTATTCATTCATTTATTTATTCATATCGCCATGGACTTTTGGATTTTTATTCTATTTAATGGATCATAATTGATTCCTTTGTTCGATGCCCAAATTGTCCCATAATTAGCCAACTGGAATCACTTCACACTGGATCCTGTGTTTATTTAATATGCCTGCATCATCGTTTGAGGACTTTCTTAGTTTCTGTTGCAACCACATGCTCCAGGCTCATCGTGTTCTTTTCCTGTCTCAGTCCTGCAGTCAGCATTTTTTTTTTTTTTTTTTTTTACTGACTCCTGGTTCCTTTAAGAGGGCAAAGGTATTTAGAAACCAAGATATGGGTCCTGTGTGTGCTCATTGCTGCAGGTATATCATTGTTTCTAGACTCTCTCAATAGACAGAATTAGGGAATGTATATTTAATACAATATATATGATAAATGTGGAAACCCTGGTGGCGTAGTGGTTAAGTGCTACGGCTGCTAACCAAAGGGTTGGCTGTTCCAATCTGCCAGGCGCTCCTTGGAAACTCTGTGGGGCAATTCTGCTCTGTCCTGTAGGGTTGCTATGAATCAGAATCGACTTGATGGCACTGGGTTTGGTTTTGGTTTTTGGTATATGGTAAGTATATATGCTATATGTAATATAATTCATAAAAATACCTATATACAAATATATGCGTGTACACTTATTTTTCTCTAACTGCCTAATAAAAATGGGTGTTCGTACCAGTACCTCCATTTCAATCCAGAACCTCAGGTACTTTCTAGTCTTTCCTTTCCATATTTTTTACCACCTTCTTTAACAGTGAGAGGCATGACTTCCGTCATCCTCAATATGTTTACTCATTTGTTTGAGCCTAGAATACATAGTAAATAGTTTGAAAATTGCTAACTTATACAATCATGGTAAGCAAACCAACAACCTAGAGTATAATACTTGTTTATAATTATTTTTTAGTGTAACATTTACATAGAGTGAAATTCATACATTGTAAGTTTTCAGTTTGATGACTTAAAAAAAAATGCATGTACCTATGTAACTCACACCCCTTTTAAGCTATAGATAATTTCCAGTATCCTACAAAGTTCCCTCATACCTTTTACTGATCAATAATACTTCTCCAGAAGTAGCAGATTTAAAATTTTTAGCCATAGAACATTTCCTTTTCTAGAAATGGTTATGAATGGGCTCATATAGCATGTATTCCTTTTCTGTGGCCAGCTTCTTTTGCTCACCATAATTTCTGTGAGATTCATTTATGTTGTTGTTAAGTATTTGTTCCTGAAGTTTATTTGATGAACAGTTTGTATGAAGAAAGGGAATTACGGTTTAGTGTACTAAAGCATTTACTATAGCATAGCATTGGTAGAAAATGAAATACAATGTGTTGATTTGCAAAATAACAGAAAATGGACGTATTCTCTTGGTCTGACACCTATGTGGTTGCTTGGGGTAGTTCTCTTGTGAGAGTGCCATAGAAGCCCTGCTCTGGGATTCTTCCCGTCCTGTAACTGTGTGCTTTCTTGTTCCTTCAGATCTCTTCCTTTGGGAATTTTCATCCCCAAGGGTGAGGCACTCTCCTTGTAGAGCGTACGTATATGAAAACTGATTAAAAGTCTTGAAACCTTGTACAGCCTTGCCAACTGAGCCTAGACCAGGTGAGGCCTTAGGAGATGAAGGTCAAATATGGAGCATGATGACCAATTCTAGACTAGATTTGAGAGTCAGCCTGAGGACTGAGAATGTTCTTGATCAAACTATGTGTAGATATTGTATGCTGGACAGAACTCAAAGACAGTGATCCAGCAGAGCACAGAGTGTTTTAGGGTGTCACACACACAATTCATGGAGCCCATCATGGCAAGAATGTTCTGGAACGTGGGTGCTGTTTTGGGCAAGTATCTTTCACCTAGGAAAGAATGAAGCAGTTCCTAATGGTAGGAAGGGAGAAGGCGATAGTTACACAGATAAGTTCTCTACTTCTTTGTCTCATGGTACAGTTTTCCTCTAGTTTATACTTCAACATATGTAAATAAGTTTTGTATTATCCCTGGATGAGGGAATGTAGGAAAGGTGAAAGAAAAAATTAATCCCGCTGTTCAATTGTAGCAGTAGATGGAAACCACCTGTCTTGCCCCAGCTCTGCTCCCTTCTTCCTGGAGGCTGGAAAGGGAGGGAAATCAACATTCTAATGCTGTTGGGACTCTGGTGCAGAAGACAGATTATCAAAATACAGATTTAAAGAAGGAAAAGCACAGAAAACCTCTCATTTTACTAATCCACAAACCCTATCATTTCTTGCCAATTCCCTCAGGGGGTGGGGAGGGCTGGAAGCCAGAGGGGTCTCATCACACTTCTCAACAAAGATTTAATAGCAGGGTGCTATGGGGAAGGCCGAGATTATGGAGAGTTTATTATGCTTATAAAACGGAGTAAGAACTAGCATTGTAAATCATCAAGACTAAGCTACACTTAACAGGATAAATGTGTAAAGTGCATTTGGTAATACCGTATGCTTGTTCTGAGGCATTTTTCTCTTCTCCTACTAATTTGCAAACTTGAGTTGTCTGTTAAGTGTTCTTTCACATCATTAATGTGAATTGCCTGGGCGTAAGTGCAGGAAAAACTAAACAGCATTGTATTAGCTCTTAACCCGCCGGTCCGCATACTACTGGTAAGATGAGTAGGTAGAAATAGGTGTGGCAGCTAATAAGCTGCTGTAGTTTTGGGGAACATGTTTATAAACCAGATTTATAAAGCTCTAGCCAGATTTGTGGGTTCTTTACAAAAATATTATTACCGTATAGGTTCACATTTTTTTGAGGAAAGTGAACTGAAATTGATGAGTGCATGCTGTACATCAGTATAGCGTGCTCACTTAATTTGTTTTTAACAGTCATGAGACTTCCTGTGCGCTCCACGTGCATTTTGTGAACTGAAGACTTTTGGACATCTGGATTTCTTTTTGCTTGTATGTTTTGCTTTGTGCTAAATAATTAAAAAAAAAAAACAAAAAACATACATTTGTTCTCTGGTCGTGGCAAATTAAAGACTGGTTGGTTCCACATGACCATCAAGCATCCTGACATTTCCACTGGCAATGTGGATAAGAGAAATGAGAGTTTTACAGAGAGAAGCGTTGTTTCATAGAAGCATGTTGAAACTGTTCTTAGACCATCTTTGTGCTCTTTTTCTTTTCAGGTCATTGGTTGAATAAATTGCATGAAATAAATGTGGTATTGTTAACTTTTTAGTTTCTGTTAGGTATTAGGCATTGTACTTTTTATTTACATATTTCTACATTAATAAATTATACATAATTTGTTTTTAATCATTTACAAGTGATGAGTTATATATTTAAATATTAATCAGGCTTAAGTCACTATAAATCTTGCCATTTTAATCAACTCCTTGTTTTCTATCCAAAATCTTTCCTTAGTTTTTAGCTTACCTCATTCTCCTGATCTCCGTAACCATTAAGTGTTCAGTTTCCTGGCCACCATCAATTCCCTGTCCTAGCCCTTTCCTCACATGTTTCTTATATTTTAGATCAGGGGTTTCCAAAATTTTTTGACAATAAAAAATTTAGTATACATCTCTGTGGTGGTGGTGTTAGGTGCCATCAAGTCGGTTCTGACTCATAGTGACCCTGCGTACAACAGAATGAAACACTGCCTAGTCCTGCGCCATCCTCACAATTGTTATGCTTAAGTCCATTGTTGCAGCCCCTGTGTCAATCCATCTCATTGAGGGTCTTTTTCTTTTTTGCTGACCCTCTGCTTTACCAAGCATGACGTCCTTCTCCAGGCACTGATCCCTCCTGACAACATGTCCAAAGTATGTGAGACATAGTCTCGCCAACCTTGCCTCCAAGAAACATTCTGGTTGTACTCCTTCCAAGGCAGATTTTTTCATTCTTTTGGTAGTCCATGGTATATTCAATATTCTCCAGCACCACAATTCAAAAGCATCAGCTCTTCTTCGGTCTTCCTTATTCATCATCCAGCTTTCACATGCATAGGAGGTGATTGAAAACACCATGGCTTGGATGAAGCACACCTTGGTGTTCAAGGTGACATCTTTGCTTTTCAACACTTTAAAGAGGTCTTTTGTAGCAGATTTGCCCAATGCAATGCATCTTTTAGTTTTTTGACTGCTGCCTCCACGGGTGTTGATTGTGAATCCAAATAAAATGAAATCCTTGACAACCTCAGTCTTTTCCCCAATTATCATGATGTTGCTTATACATTCATTAATATATTTAATAGCTACTTATTAATACATTATGTAGATACTTGCATTATACAACATTCACAAAAATAGGAATTAAAAATGAAGTAAAGAAGAAATAAAGAGAATAAATAATTTTTATGTTATTTCAGAGTCCTAGTCTAGGTTTGTTTATTTTAATAATTGGTTTTAAAGGCTGTAATTGCTCAAAAAAATAACTTACAAAACCATCAAAAACAGCACATTTGTTGATGAGATTCATTGTTATCAGTGGTGGATATAAGTCTATATTTCAAAATCATGTTTCCTGATAATCTCAATTTTATTTTGCCAACTTTTGGTCAGGTGGGATTAAACTGTCCCTCCTCCCCATTTGGAAACCCTGGTGGCGTAGTGGTTAAATACTACGGCTGCTAGCCAAAAGGTCGGCAGTTCGAATCCGCCAGGTGCTCCTTGGAAACTCTGTGGGGCAGTTCTACTCTGTCCTATAGGGCCGCTATGAGTCGCAATCGACTTGATGGCAGTGGGTTCGGTTTTGGTTTTCCTCCCCATATAGTGGCGACAAAGAGCTTTTACTAGGAGTGGAGGTGCCACATATCCCATTTTCTTACTGATTACAAGTGTTTGATTACCAATATCCTGCAGTTTCTTTGTGGAAAACCTTTAAAGTCAGTTGTCAAATTCCGAGGATTTTGTAGGAATTAAAAAAAAAACCCACTGCCGTCGAGTCGATTAGATTAGTTAAAATTAAATAAAATGATCCGTAAGTCCCTTTAGCTAGGCACAGACAGACTGCAGTATAATGAAATGTGGTGAAGAGAATGGAAAAGTGTGGGCCCCGGCGCTAACACACTAGTAGCTGTTTATCTTTTCACTCCCAACAGATCTTGTACAATCACTCGGGGAGGTTGAATTTGTACCTGGATGGCTAGTTGTGGCCGGTGTTCGTTAGAGTTGTTGATAAACATTCGGAATATCATCTCTGCCCTAGGATAAAACCCACTGGTGTCAGCTCATAGCGACCCTATAGTTATGTACCCCATATTGTACAGACCTCTGTTCTTGACTACCACTTATTTCATGTTGTGAAAAATAACTCATCAAATCTCTCTGTCCTCAGTTTCAGAGAGTGTTGGGGCTGAGCGTGTCATTTTCTTAGCCTGTCAGGGCTAAAACTAAGTTCTTCCGTGTATATGCCAAAGAAAAAGTGATCATCTGTGATTGGTTCTAACCTCTAAGCTGTTGGCTGAGTGCATTCCTTTTTCCGGCTTTGTTTCCACATTGACCATGCCACAGCAGAAATTCTTGATATTAGTACCTGGCCTAGGATTCTCTTCTTGAAATATTTGTTTTTGAGATTCTATATCAAAAAACGAATATAAAATGCTCATTTTTAGGTCCATTGTTTTTTCAAAGCTCTTTGAATACTTTTGAGTATTGTAATTGGGATTTATAAAAGGTCTGTACCGATGAGTTACGTTGTCCTCGCTATGAATGATGAGCTATTACATTTATTCATTTGTTAAAATAGTTTGAATATTGAAGGAATAATTTAAGAAAAAAATCTCTGTATTTTGGATATACGTGTTTATTAGGTGTTTTTTACTCCTAGCCTGTTATAGTAGCTTTTGAATCACAAGGACACTACTGATTATGAATGGAAAGCTCCTGAAGAAGGAAATCTTCTAGAAATAGAAAGTAAATTGGTGCTTTTACTTTATTTTTTATGAGTAAAATTTAACTGGAGACTGTTCTGTATTAGCTGTAACTGTATTCGGAAATTACCTGTACCTTGATTAACTTGAGGGTTTTGAAATTCGCCTTTTGAAATGAATGTAATTTAAGAAGAAAATTAGCATTACTTGTCTGTATATAAGAAAATGTTAGCTTTGTGTGTCTGTGGAACCATAGACATTTTAGATAGATAGTTTTGCCTTAGTTGTATAATTGATAATGAATATGTAATAACCTTATTCTGTGGTTTCAGGTTTTATTTGACAAAAATTGTAAATAAAATGTCAAGAGCACAAACCATGGGAGAATTTCCATAGTGTCCTTGATGGTCACTGGTGGTAATTAAAGCTGTCAGTTTGTCCCTATGGAGGAGTGTAAAAATTATACATGAAGGGCCGTACCTGGGATGTAGAAACAGTGGGGTCTTTCTTATGGGCAAGATGAGTTAGAAAAGATCAACTCTTTCTTGGCCTTATGCAGTGGTTCAGTCGTCTTGTAAGCAGGGTGGGTGATGCTTAGCTATTTGGATACAATTGTGTACACACAAAGGCTCTGCCACATGTAGCCTGCTGTGAAATGTGAAATTTAACATGGTAAAACTTAAGGCTGCATTTCTGTATTTTTGCATCACTGTTCTTAAAATTTTTTTTCCTGTTGCTCTACTAAAGATACTCATGATTGATACCTACTTTCTTTCTCAGGTGGTAGGTTGCCAAAGAAGCTATTAAAAGTAGACTATTTCCACATCCTTCTCTTTGTGCTAAGTCTGTGGCCGCGGATCTTGTCTTTGGGGAATGGCAGCAATGTCACAGAGATCTGTGACCTCTCAATAGGCCTTGGGAGGGGAAGGCAGGAATCATTCTACACTATGCCTCAGGGCTTAGCTCCTTTAAACTTAAAGGAATTGGACTGGAACTCTTCACTCCTTCTTTCTTTCGGCTTTACCTTCAGGGGAAATTGATCGATTAGAGATGATTATTCCACAAACCCTGAACCCTTTTCCCCTCTTTGTTCCAACTGGAGCTTCTCAGAGTTTAAAGAGATTGGGTCTCCTGGGTGAACTGTAGAATGCATTTAAGTAGATTATTGGGTGAAACTCTTTGAACACACATTAAAAGTGTTGAAAAGTATATTTGGAACAGAAGGAAGGATTTGAAGCAAAAAGGTAAAGAAACATTTGTCTCAATATAATTACAATACAATTATATAGGATATTTTTGAGCAAATTATTAGCCGCTAAATTGTAGAATGATGGTAATACTTCAAGCCAAGAAAATGACAGGGTCAGTGCAACAAAAGGGCAAATGTGCAAAATCTGAAGGGTGAGTAAAACCCTAACAGGACAACCATAAATGACTGAGTTTATACATGTTCTGTCTTCAGCAGAGCAAGATGCTACTAATTGATGGCTTTCAGTTTTTTCTAACTCCTTTGTTTAACAAAAACAACAAGAGAAAAATGATATATACTTTATTTTTTTTGTATGTGAGAAATACTTGCCTTATGGACTCTGTGGATCGTATTTGAACTACATTTAACATCTTAACAAATTCAGTTTTTTTTTCTTCGTGTATTAAAACCTAATTCTTAGACTCGACCTACCCACAAAGCAGTATTAGCTCCCCCTGGTGACTAAATAAAAATGTAGACAAGGATGATTGCGGTGATGAGCTTCATTAACTTTTAAATGCGTAATTAATCTTAGGATGTGTACAGAAGGCATGTACCCTGAACTATTTTCTGAGTAAAAATTTGTTAGTCTTGGGAAATGTCCCCTTTCATGTCAGTTTATTGCAGTAATGAAGGCTGGTCCAATGTCTTATGTGACTTCCTTGGAGTTGTAACCATTTCAATGGCTCCAGAACTATTGGCTCTCTGATGTGGGAGGTACTGGAATAAAAGGGTACATATTCAGGTCTTGTAAACTAGGAACTAATTACAAAAGCAGAAAATGAAAGTAAGGACAGCCAGCAACTTGCATATTTCTAATATTCTTGCAGAATCGGCTCTCTGTAGAAAAAGTTAATCAGTGTTAAGAGAATTTGAAAGAATTACTGTTAGGAAAAACACTGTTTACATTAAAATACTGTGATGTATTTCATTTTGTTTTGTTATATCAAGGAAATATTTTTCCATTTTATTTGCTAATTATTTAAAGTATGTATTTGTATTACTCAGATTGCCTTTAAACTTTTTTATAGTTTAAATTACAAAAAATTTCCCCATCATAATGAAATTATCAGGGTGACAGTTTGTTGAGAATGCTTTCATGATCTTGTTAAAAAGAAATCTGCCGAATCTGTTATACACTTACTATTTCTGATATTTAGTTCTCTTTTCTATGCAAAGTATTTGCATTTCGCCACTGTTTTGTACTGGTTCTCAGGAAGCCATGTTCTTTTTGTTATCTGGCTTAATATTATGTTAAATATTATATATATTACCATGCATTCCAAAGGAAAGATTTTAATTTTTATCGGGGAGCTGATATTTGAGTTGTTCCTTTGCTCTTTTTGTTCTTCTAATATTCTTCTCTATATAATTTAGCATTATTCAACCCCCCACCCCCAGTTCTTTTGCTTTTCTTTCTTTCCTTCCATTACTGTTAACTTCCTTAAGCGAACCTCCTGCTCTTTGCAGTTCATTTGTAAGTGCCAAGCTAAAGAAGCAAAGGACCGTGCTTTGCCTTAACTTCCTCTGTGGCCGCTCATAGATGGAGTTTATGTTCATGCTAAATAGTGATAGCTTTCTTCTTAGGAACACTGAGTTAAAATTGACAAGTTCTTATTAATACAAATGATATCACATTGATAAAATACTACAGTTTGGCTTAGTGTAATGAAGTCTATGGCACCATTTCCTGCTACTCTTAAGACCATGCAGAGGTAGTGAAATGAATAGCACCTCTCAATAATGTGTTTTCCCACATACCATCCTGCAGTTGCCAAAAAATTCAGTACAATAAACATTTATTAAACTTCTAATCTTTGTCCAGTAAGAACTGGGGTACAGGGCCCAGGAAAAAATGGCTGGGAGGGGGGCACATGATGCCTTCAGTAATGAGCAAGAGTTATCCAGGTGAAGACAGGCGGGAGGGTTCCAAGTCAAAAGAGAGTGAAGAACAGTAGAGAGGTATGGAACAGCATAGTATCTGGGGCAACATCAAGCTAAAGGAAGAAGTGCAAGATGGAGAATAAATGAGAGACTGTGAACATGTGTTAGTTATCTGTTGCTGTGTAACAAATTATTTCAAAACTTACTGGCAACAACCATGTCTTACCTCAGTCTCTCTAAGTTAGGAATTTGGGAGGAGTTTACTTGGGTGAATCTAGTTCAGGGACTCTTAAGAGATTGCAGTCAAGACGTTGGCTGGGCCTACAGTCATCTGAAGGCTCAAATGGGGCTGGAGGGTCCATTTCTAAGCCGAATCTCATGACTGCTGCCCGGAGGCCTCAGTTCTGCACCACATGGGCCTCTCTCTAGGGTAGCATACCACATGACAGCTAGCATTTCCTAGAATGAGTGATGAGAGAGGGAGAGAAGAAATGACCAAGATGGGAGCCATAATGTCTTTTATAACCTTACCTTGGAAGGGACATGCCACCACTTCTGCCGAATTCTGTTGATCCCACAAAAAGGTTTACACAAATGTGTGAATACTAGGGGATGGGAATCCTTTAGGGTCATCTGAGAGGCTGGGTACCAAAAAAGCATCTGGAAGGGGAGATAGAGCTTGGTTGTGGGGGGCCAGGCCAAGAACTTAGATTGGATTCTCTGGCTGGAGCTTTTGTAACTGCTCTCAGGAACCTCACACATACCAGTTGGGTGGGACAGAAGTAGAGAGTTGAGTTAGCAGGGCCCCATTCCCCACAACAAGAGCAGCCCAGGCTGGAATTGTTTTACTTTGAATTCTTTACTTGAAAACCGGCTTTTTAAGTAAGATTTCATTTGTTTACTGAGATTAGAGGCTTAAATATGTTTGATAATTACTGTTTCAGGCAGTGGGTGACCACTGGAAGTTTATCCAGGGGAAGACATGTTCAGATTGAGCTGAACTGTGGAGAGTAAACTAGAGGAGGAGTATGGGGAAGGGGAGACCAGAGGAGGAACTTGTACAATTGTACTAGCAAAGGGTGGCAGGGCTGAGAGCGGGTGGGGTCCTAGGAATGGAGAAGAGGAGCAAGTCAGATTCAATAAATATTTATGAGGTAAAATCATCCAGATTTAGTGATTGAGTGGATGTGGGGCATGAGAGTGAGGAACAGATCTAGGGTCTCTGAATTTCTCAGGCGGATGGGATGGTCATCCCCTGAGACCAGAAATGGAAAAAAGAGGCAGCCTGGAACTGAGGATAATGGCTTCTTCAGTTTTGCTAGTGTGAAATTTGAGTTACCTGTCTGGCTAGAGTTGTTTAAAACAGCAGTTGCATATGTAGGCTGCAACCTGGCACAATATTAGGCTATGTAGCATACTTCCTATTTCTTGATATTTGGTTAGTTTTCCCTTTATAAATCATCTAAGTTTGTCCTCCACTTTACCCTCATTTTGTAACACTTTCTGATCCAGTTTTTTTTTTTTTTTTTTCCACATTTTCATAATGAAGGATCTCCTCCTTTCAGGTTGGTTACTATGTAAGCTTTAGCTGCTGGATATAAGGGCCCTTAGATTGTAGAAATGACACCCCTCAAGTCTGGTCTGGAAAAGCAGTATGTATAAAAGCATCAAGTGTTCTTTTCTTCCGAGATGAGGGATTTTGACATACAAGATTTCATGCCTTGTTGAAAACCCTACACTTGGATGTCAAGAAGGGTGCTTTACTCCCACAGGATTAGGGCAGTGAGTTTTTCTTCTTTTAAAAGTATACTAAGGCCCATCTCTGTAAGGAATCTTCTCATAAGGAATCATTGATTATGGCCCTATCTCTCCTCCAAAAAAGAAGTTACCAGGCAAATTTGATTTTACCATTCATTGCTTGGAATATGTGACCATTTTGTGAACCTAACAGGTTGGTTTTATGCCTGGTTTTCAGACTTGTAATTTCCCATCATCTCCTTTAGTATTATTTTCATTACAAATTCCATTAGCTTGAAAAAAAAAATCAATGTAATCATTTAGTAGTAATTAATCCTTACCAGTCTTCTAAAGGAAAAATGAGTTAACAAAACTTTAAAATGTTAAAATGAGTAAAAAGAGTTGTGTGGTTAATGGAATGAGGCAGAGAGCAGTATAATGGATGGGGTGGGGAGATGGAGGGGACCTGGCAACCAGCAGACTGAGGTGTAGATCTCCGTTCTACGAAAACTGGTTATGTAACCTTAGGCAGATGATTTAAAATTTTGATCTCAAATTTCTTTATCTGTACAATAAGGAGAATAATAAAAGTGTAACAGTATTATGGAAACCCTGGTGGCATAGTGGTTAAGTGCTGTGGCTGCTAACCAAAGGGTCAGCAGTTCGAATCCACCAGGTGCTCCTTGGAAACTCTATGGGGCAGTTCTACTCTGTCCTGTAGGGTCGCTATGAGTCGGACTCGACTCGACAGCAGTGGGTTTTTTGGTTTAACAGTATTATGAGGATTAAATGAGATAATATGCCTATCATCCCGGTAAGGTGCTGGCGAACAATGAATCTTTACTATATAAACATTATATATTATTAGTACTATTAGTATTTAGTCCCTGGGTGGTGTAAATGGTTAACATACTCAGATGCTAATTGAAAGGTTGATTGGTGGTTCCAGTCCACCCAGGGGTACCTTGGAAGTAAGGACTGCTGATCTGCTTCAGAAAAATCAGCCATCGAAAACCCCTTAGAACACAGCTCTGCTCTGACACACGTGGGGTTGCCGTTAGTTGAAATCGACCCGAGAGCGACTGCTCTAGTATTAGCATCATTAAAGGTGGTAATAGTGGTTCCTTTAAGAATAGCTCACCTGAGTCAGATTCCAGATTTGCATGTCTTCCCAGAATCTTGAGAGATTTTGAGAGAGTTAATATGAATTAGTATTTGGCATTTGGTGATACATGGAGTATATGTGGTCTTAAATTCTCCTGTTTTAGAAAAACAAAAGGAAATAAAGTGTGATTGATGCCAGGAGAAAGGGGTAAATGGTGAAAATAATTAGTTTAATTAAATATGTTCATCACTTTTTTGCTAAGGCCTTGATGTTTAGATTTATATAGAATAGAGAACATCACATCATGTTTCAGGAATACAGAATAGAGGCTCTGTTTCCGTACAGCATTGTGTTGTAACTTCATTCTATACAGAAGAGTAAAAATTAAGGCCCTGATGTCAGTTTTTAGCCTGCACACTTATGTAAATACAAGAAGATAGTTTTGCATTGGAGATCATTGAAAAAATTTATACCCATAGCTTATTTATCTAATGACACAGAACTTTTACATTTTACTTTAGAATGTTCTAAATTTTTCACCCTAATTTTGCAAATTAGCTCAAAAAATTAGAATATAATAATAGTTTTAGCCTAATGTAATTAAAAATATTCATACCTTGCTTTTCCTAGGCACGCACGCATAGCCATTATGGAATTGGCCCACCAGTAATAGAGGTTCAGGTGATCAATGGTTTGGAAAATTATCTGGTTTAGGTGAGTTCATTTAAATATGAGAGATTCATAGACTTTGTTTTCTAGGGGAATAGAGCCTGTATATGCACAAATGACCATAAAGATAGTTGACTATTTTTACAGAGCACCAAGCATGTTAAAACAACACACTTAATGTGTACATGTTAAAGAGTGTCTGTTCACATCTCTGGGAAACATTGTGAAGATAAAAAAGAAACATGAATCATGAATCCTATTGCCAGGGATCTTATTGTGTACTTAATGATGTAAAACACATGTACCTGAAAAATTTGGGTAATAATGAATGTGGAAGTATGTCACTAAATGCCAGAAATGCTAAACTCTATTAAGTGTTCAAAGAAGGGAGTGGTCGGTGTGTGCAGCAGCCAGTAGGAGAGGCCTGTAGAAGAGATCAGAGGTAAACTATACCCAGTGAGAGGGTTGAGGTAGGGGGTATCATTAGGTTATTAGGGTATGAATAGGAAGGGGGTGGTAGGGCACATTCCAGGTTGGGAATTGAAAGCGGATAAAAAGACTCTGAATTAAAATTCTGATATCAAATAATTTCATAAGCAATTGCATTGTATCAGAGCCCTGGTGGCACAGTGGTTAAGAGCTATGGCTGCTAACTAAAAGTTTGACAGTTCGCATCCACCAGCTGCTCCTTGGAAACTCTATGGGGCAGTTCTAATATGTCCTGTAGGGTTGCCATGAATCAGAATCGACTCGATGGCAATGGGTTTGGGTTTTTTTTTTAAAGCATTGTATCATAGCATGTTACATATTCAGAGTATTGAAGAGTTCAGACAGGGCACAGTGGATGTAAAAAGTGCTTTGTGGTTGTTGTTAGTTACCATTGAGCTGATTCTGACTTACGGTGACCCCATATGTTACAGAGCAGAACTGCTCCATAGGGTTTTCTTGCCTGTAATCTTAATGGAAGCAGATCACCAGGCTTTTCTTCATGGTACTGTTGGGTGGCTTTGAACCACCAAACCTTAGGTTGGCAGCCAAGCACAAACCGTTTGCTTCACCTAGGAACCTTCTTAAGAAAAAAGTGCTTTAAGAGTGCACAGAATAAACATAAGGTCATTCACTAACCAGGAAAAAAAATATTACACGTTAGGTTGTCCTGTGAGCAGCTTGAAAGGAATCAAGTAGGGTAGAATCTGTGAATGAACGTTGAGATAGGAATTAGGTTGTGGCAGTGTTTTAGAATACTGCTCTAAAATAACGTTAGTATTATGAACCACATGGAGTTTCTTACTTTAGCAGAAATGCTTTGAGCCTATCTCTAAGAGACTACATTTGATAGTAGCGCCTTTTGCCTTAATGCTTTTGTTAAAATGTCATGAAGTGGCCTTAGACTTTTTCATTTAAGTTATTCTTATTATGCTACTAGCCTTTGGTGCTTATCAAATGTAAATTTTCTCCAGTGAAGTAAGAAATTACTAGCGCAGCTATTAATAGTTTAATGAAAAGTCTTATTGCTCCTTAAAACTTATATTTTCATGCTGATTGACATTTGTTAATTAGTTAATCCTCTGCCTGTGCTCATGAGGTAGGTCAACATTATCTCCTTTGCAAAATGAGAAGATTGAGAAATCAAAAACTTCAGTTACTTTCCTCAACAACCTGTACCTTTATTGACATGGCAAAGAGAAATTGAGTTTATGTTCAGAATTATTATTATTATTTTTTTAGGTAACCAAATATCTTTGTATTGACTGATTGACCACCTGAAACATTGTTTCTCTTTATTGTCCAATTAAAAAGCCATTCATATCAAGTAAGAGTTTTGGCCCCCGAAAGTAGATTTGCTTCTAGTCTTAGATGTCTAAGATTGAGAGTAGAATTTGGATAAAATCATAAGCTAAATAAGTGAATCTCCCAAAATAACAGTGGCTTCAACTGGAAAGTTTACTTCTCTCTTACATATAAAACTTTTAGAAATAGTCTAGAGCTGGTTTGAGGGCTCCATGCCTCCCCAAACGCCCAGACTTCTTTCTTGGTGCCACCATTTTCAAGTAGGCTGACATGGCTGCTGGAGCGCAGGACATCATGTCCAATTGGATGTCAGGAAGAGCCCCCTTCCCCTCTGAGTCAATTCCCTTTAAACAGCATTTCCATAAATCCCATGTGGTAATTCCACTTCCATCTCATTGGTCAGAACTTCATCATGGTCACAGGGAATGTCACTGTTGCAAAGGAAGCTGGAAAATAACCTTTTATTCCAGGTGGGAGTCTCCCCAGCTAAAAGCAGATATTATTACAAAAATAGGATGGAGGCATGGATTTTGAAGTATCTATCTGAAAGCCTCTAAGATGATGAGTATATTTGAATATTTGGATTATGAGTTATTTCATATTACTAGTGATATTTCTCTTTTCCAGTATCATGTATAATTTAGAGTACCTGCTAAAACATAAGAGGCTTTTAAACACGCAACATAGAACCTTTCTCTCTGGTTGATAACCTATATTCTTGAATTATTTAGCAAATAGTGCATCAGATTTTCCAATGGAGAAACTGTTTTGAGTCAGGGGCAGAGCTGTAGTCCAGACCTCTGTGTTTTGTTCACCTTGATTCTTTGTTTTGAATGTGTCACTACTCCTGGGGTGAAAATAAGGAAACATATCTTTATCAGAATAGAAATGCTAAAGACAGCCAAATCAGGCATGTTATGGGTATTTTTTTTTTTTTTTTATGGGTATATGGCCCCAGGGAATGTTGTCTGCGACGTGGCGTAGCACATAGACCTGTGTGTGCCCAGTCTCTACATTGTCCTCTTTAGTCTCAGAAACTACATTCACCATGAAAGCATCACAAAGTATGTTCTATTCTGTGTGTGTGTGTCCTGGGACATAGAAGTCAATAAAAGCAAAGGCATGTCACACACTTGAGTTTTGGGTGTGACGTACCACCTAGGTCCTAGGAGCCTGGCACTGCTAGCTTGAGACATAGAACTGCCTAGGCACTCGACCATAGCCAAACAGCTGGTGTGTGACTGCCTGCTTCTTCATTGGTATGCATGCCACATGCCTGATGATGCTGCCACACACCCTCTCACCTCCTTTCTTCTCTGTGGCCTTCCCCGGCATCTATGAACACGTGGGCAGTGTGGGGAAAAAAAATACACTGGATAAACTACATAAAACACTTGTCTGTTTGGTGCTAAAGGACACAGTCATGAACTTAAATAGGTAGAGCTAAAAAGGCCCTTAGAGCTCTTCTGGTCTGACTTCCTCCACTCTTTTTTTAAATTTTAAGCTCTTTAATTGTTTTAATGTTTTCTTTTTTATTGTGGTAAAATATATAATAAAAGTTGCCATTTCAGCCATTTTTAATGTCACAGTTAAGTGACATTAATTGCATTCACAATCTTGTGAAACCATCGCCACCATTTCCAAAACTTTTTCATTACCCCAAACAGTAACTCAGTACCCCTTAAGCAGTAACTCTCCATTCCCTGTTCTCTGAGGTGCTGGTAACCACTAATCTGCATTTGTCTTTATGCATCTGCCTGTTCTAGATATTTTGTAGAGGTGGGATCATACACTACTTGTCTTTTTATATATGACTTATTTCACTCAGCCTAATGTTTTCATGGTTCATCCATGCTGCAGCATGCATGTATCAGAACTTCATTTCTCTTTACAGCTGAATAATATTCCATTGTATGTATATACCACATTTTGTTTATCCATTCATCTGTTGATGGACACTTGGGTTGTTTCTGTCTTTTGGCTATGGTGAATGGTGTTGCAGTGAACATTGGTGTATAAGTATCTGCTTAAGTCCTTACTTTTAGTTCTTTTGGGTCTATACCTAGGAGTGGAATTGTTGGGACACACAGGTCACCACGAGTTGGAGTCAACCCAGTGGTGACTAACAACAACAATATAGCCATTCTATGTTTAACTTTTTTTTGAGGAACCATCAAAGTTTTTCACAGTGACTACGCCATTTTACATTCCTACCAGCAGTGGACAAGGGTTCTAATTTTTCTGCATCCTCCTTAACACTTCCTATTTTCTTTTTTTCTGATAATAGCTATCCTAGTGAATGTGAAGTGGTGTCCGTTGTGACTTTGATTTGCATTTCTGTAGTGACTGATGATATTGAGCATCATGTACTTGTTGACCATTTGTATTTCTTCTTTGGTGAAATATCTATTCAAGCCCTTAGTCCATTTTTTAATTGAGTTGCTTATCTTATTGTTGTTGAATTGTAGGTTCAGCTCTCTTTTTATAGAAAAGAAAATTGAGACTCATTGTCACTTTAGCAGTTAATAGCGACCATGACAAACCTGGATATTGAACTTCTGATTCCAAGTCCAAGTGTTTATTTTGCTATGTCAATTGTATCATCAAAGTGAAACAAATAATAGATTACCCAAAAGCATATTCTGGCTTAATAACTGCTTGTAGAGGGAATGTTGGCTCCCCTCCCTCTTTTTTTTTTTTTTTTCATCATTTGGGGAATTGTTCAATCCAGAAAGGGCATCCAGATATTTATCTGTAGATGCCCTTTGTTAACTGTCCCCCAGCCTCATTTGAGTATATCCCCAATCCTAGCTGCTTTAGGAATATGCTTAGAGAGAAGGCTGCTGATATTTAAGAAGGAGGACTCTTGCCCATTAAAAGCTTGTACCAGCGACATGAGTGTGACATAATTTCCCTTGGCTGGGTATTCCATGAAAGCAGCATTTTGATAGGAAAGTGCACTTTTTAGCTGTCTTAGCACCACCTTTGGTGTACTTCCTGTAGGGGATGATGTTGGAAAGAGGCAATAATAATAATCAGCTGTCAGCCTCTTCAGTGCTAGGTGATTCTTGTCTTTGTTTGAGTGGAAGGTACAGAGGGCAATATGCTCATCCTCAGTTGCTTCTTGTCTTCAGTTGTCACACGAGCTATTATCTGTGCTGCCTGAGTCCTTGTCAGTTTTCCTGTTCTACTGGATAGCTTTAGATTTCTTTAACCCTGTATTAAATCCCTCTCTAGTTTTCCATAAATCTCTAATTTGTCCCCAGTGTATATCTGGGAAACTCCATAAAACCAAGTATAGATATGATGGAAGAAAAAGTAAATTCTAGCTGCCAGTCGCTCATGTTTGCTAATTGGAAAAGTTTTGGGTGTTTTCAAAATAAGAACAAGTTTATAGACACACTGTCTATATAGGGTAGCTGGTACCTTGTTAGAGAACTCAAGTGTAGGTTGCATCATAGGCAACAAACATCCACCTTCATGCTTGCAATACTCAGGAGAAACGTAAATGTTTCTCACCTTGTCTGATGCTTCACATTATTAATATGTATACAACTCTGAGGGTGGGCAAATATTGACTAAAGAATCAGAAAGAGGAGGGGAGGAGCAGAAAGTTTTCAATATTATATAAGGAGTACGTGCCTTTTTAAATATATTTCCTGTAATTAAAGTCAAATATCTATAAATGTTTTCAAAGAATTTTAATTTCTATTAACAGCTTTCAAAGTTTGCAGTAGCTCTTTTAGTTTGCTTTGATGAGACTTTTTGATATTTTCAAATCATGTAAATTTTCATATTTAGTAGTAAAAAGAGATGTAAAGAGGTACCAAAATGAATATATTCTCTTATTTATGTACTATTAGATTGAAACGTAGTATTTAAAAAATAATCATTCGTGTTGTATTGCCATATCATGGGTGTGTGTTTTTGTGTAAGCCTGCCTATCGTAGTATTGATATAATAAGGTATTATAGGAGTGTCACAGTTATCTATTGCTGAGTAATCAACCAACGTAAAAGTCAGTGGCTGAAAGCAATGACAGTTTATTACTTTTCAAGATGCTGTGGGTTGACTGGGTGGTTCTGCATTTCACAATATTGCTGGGTGGTCTGAAATGGTCTCATTCACATGGTGGTGCTGGCTGCATTGGGAAGCTCAGCCTCAGTGGTCCAGCTCTTAGGTGTTGGCTTCTCACAGAATGGTGTCTAGGCTCCAAGATGGAGCATGCCAGGCAGTGAAGTTGTAACCTCTTGAGGCCCAGGCTCAAAAATGACAGTATTACTGTTGTCTTCTGTTGGTTATTGTATGTCCCAGGTCTAGCTCAAATTCAAGGGAAAGGGGAATAAACTTCACTTCTTGATGAGGAAGCAGCAAGGTCACACTGCAGAAGAACATGTGGGATGGGGGTCATTGTGTAGCCATCTCAGGAAACAGTCTACCACAGAAATCAAAGTCATTCTTACTGTCATTTCTTTACTTCCCAGTCTGTCATGAAATGTTAATTGGTCTTAGGATTCTAAGTGAGAAATAGGAAACAAAGACTAATAGAATATAATTTCTTACACTGTAACCCTTTTGTTCCCTTGCAGTGTGGATCCTGTTTCTAGAGTGGCATGTTCTTTATGCCCTACTCTTACTGTCATCTTTTATTTATTGGGCAATCTTTTATTTATTGAAGAAGCATTGGTCAAATATAGTGGTTTCTCACCCTGACCAATATTGGGCAATTGCTATATGAAAGACCTTAGAGTGTTTTTCCCCAGAATATTTTAATATCTGTTTGGAGTAGTACATTTTCTTTTTTTTCTCCTGAATCATCTGACATTCTGTGACCAGAATATAGCAGCGTAATTGAGTGTTAACCCAAGTATTTGTCTCTCAATGAGAGTACACATAGTTACCGTAATTTTGGTTTCTAATTCTGTCTTCAGAAGTCCTCACAGCTACTCTTCTTTAACTTATCCTCTTGGTCCATAGGAATTTTTTTTTTTTTAAATAGGCTTCTTGTTTGCTGTGACTTATACACTGTTTTTCTCCACTACTGTCCCTCGTTGGACTTTGTAGCATGAACGTTTTTGAAGCAGCTTAGCCTCTGTTCAGTGAAGCTACAAGTTAGCCTTCTACATGGTGTCCAGCCCAGACTTCACAGGGGCTGAGTCCTGGCATATGCTAGGCAGAGGAGAACGGACTTTTCCTGGTAGAGAGGAGTCAGTTTCCTTCTTGCATCAAGATGTTTACACACTGGGGCAGATGCAGAGACTGACAAGCCTGGGCCATGGGACCCAAGATTGTTTTCTTTGTGGGATTTCCACATGGGAGCAATGGAAACTAGGACTTTGCTGCTACTGCGCCCAGTATGTCCGCTGTCCAAGGTATATCCATGTTTGTGGTCTGATCATTTGGCAGGGAGCCAATGCCATGTTGTTTGAGGACAGGCTCACTCTTTAGACAAGCGTTACGTGATCCTGTATCTAAAGCGAGACTTCAGAATGATTGCATTTCACTTAACGAAGTTACAGGTGTGTCACAGTTATTACTTATGAATTCCTTCTTATCTTTGCATTATCTATGCAGAAGTTATTTCCTTTTCCGATGCTTTTTTAAAGCCTTGCAGGTCTAATGTTTTGCCTTTCATTGTGATTATTTTTATTTATAAGGCCAGTGCAATTTCTAGAATGGAGTAAGATCAAGGAAAATTACATAGTGTACCTCTCTGATCACCTAGCTCTCCCATTTTAAAATGTGAAATATGTGGTGAAAATGAGTCTCTAGGGCATCCTTAAAAAGGATTAAAAGTTCTAGAAGGACTAGTGGTAGCAGAGGAGTAGATAGGCTTGTACAGGGTTGTCTGCTTCACTATCTTACGATTCCCTCACAACAGGCAAAGGAGCAGGAGCGATGTATAGCATACTTATATCTCTTTGAGCTTTAGATTTAGTTCAACAACAGCAGCTGGAGAGAGAGAAAGAGATGATAGTCTAAAGTCTAATCTCAAATTTACTCTGGCTCTGTCCACTTGATGAAACACATATAGAATGTCTCTAAGCGATATTCTGGTTGTAAGCTTGGTCCAGAGTTTATTAATTGGCAGAGACCTTTGACTAGGACATCATAAGAATAGACCAGGTGAATTGGAAGTATGATCAGAAGACTTTTGTAAATTCTGTATTCCTTTGTATGATTATATGCATTCCTTCTCTGTGATTTAAATGAAACAGAGGACTGATCTCTGCTTTCTGACAGTAATCACTCAATAGTAATTAAAATGAATAATTTGTTAAAAAAAGAAAAGATTCTGTATCATAAAACATCATCATGTTTTCATCTAGACTGAATGAAGAACTGAATGTGTTGCACATAGCCCAGAACCTGGTACTTAGTAGGTCCTTAGCGAATGTTTGATGAATGAATGAAGGAACATATCTATGAAAGAATGAATAGGGAAGATTTCTACTCTAGGATTTCTGCTAAGGATTTATGGAGATTGTTGTAATCCAAAAAGGAAATGTCTGAAATTCACCTAAATCTTCTCACTTCTTGCAGAAAAGGAAAGAAAGAAAAAAAAAAAATAGATAAATGTCTTAAAAACAGAGCTTTAATTTCCAAACTGGTAGAGAAAATGTTGATTTCTCTCTAATTGCTGTTTCCCTGTATCTGCTCTATGACAGTAATATAACACTAGATATTTCATTTAGGAGAACTTTCTTAGTATTGTGATGTTGTTATCTTCTTAAGTTGTGCTGCCTTTAGTAGCATGCACATTCATATTTTCTTTTGGGAAACCATATTATAGCCATATAGTTTCAAAGCACTTCAACAATGATTTCTTCTCATATTTTGATGAGACTGAATAAAAAAATTAGGAAATATTTGATACGAATTTGCCTGAATTTTTTTGTAACTTCAATATCGTAAATTGATTTTGTGTGAGCTTTGTTTTTTCCATAGACCTTTTGATTATCACGTAATTACTACAGCATCTCCATTAGCAAAACTGGATTATAAAGTGTAAATGCCAGGTATCTGTGCTGCTTCTATGCTTAGCATCTGCATTAGTTTCTTGACTTATGTTTCTATGTTATGGATGTTTTGCAAGAGTGCCTACATTAGAGAATATGGGTCTTACTTTAGTGGTCCATTTTAATTTATTTTATACCTGTCACATTTGATGATGGAAGGAAACAAAGAAATACAATGACAGGAAAACAGAAATACATAAGCTTCTTTTTTCATTCGTGCATTCAGTACATATTTATTGAGCATCAGCTATATGCCAGATACTTTTTTTTGTACTGAGGATACAGCCTTGAACAAGATAGGAAAGATCCCTGCTTTCTAGTTAATATGATTAAGTGCGATAGAGTACAGAGAAATGTGTTCTAGAGAATATAATTAAGCACTAAAGTGCATAGTCAAGACATGAGGGTTCACCATGTTCCAGGAAGGCCCACTTCATGGGTAGAAAGACTTGAACTTGACCTTGAGGCAGAAAAGAAGTTAGTATACTTTGATGTAAATATCCCACAGTGTGAGCTAAGAAGGTTAAAACACTGTCTAAAGAAGAGTGTGAATTTAAGGAAAGTTCTCTGATCTACTTTCCAGTTCCATAGACAACCCACCAATATCCCGAGGTTTAAATCTCAGGACTGTTAGCAATGGGGTTCTATTTAGAATGAAGTATGATGAGTATTTTTGGAGAAATACATAATCTCAGATCCCAAATTTGTGGCAAGTCTAGGCAAAAGGTATGTATGCCACTTGCATATATGAAATTGATTCTCCAAATGTGGAAACATATCCCTGTCTAGAAAGATTCAAGTGTTATTTACAGTATTACTGAATAAATTGATATTTACAGAGAAGAGTAGTGGTAAATAACAGTAATTTCTCTTTGAGAAATTATATCTTTTGTACCTAGTGATCCTGACAAGCAAGATAGTATTACGGGGATCTTAGGTCTATACAGTCTATTTTGTGAAGTTATAGGGATAAAAAGGGATGACAGAAAATAGGGATGTAGTTTCTAAGACCCAGTGTCTACACTTGACTAGGGCCATTGAAAGACAAATACAGGCAAGGAAGAGAATGGAAGGGCATCTCTTCAGCTCTTTCCATGTTGTATGTTATTGTGCAGTGCTTTAAACTGAGGTAGCAAGGATATGAGAAAAGTAAAATTTCTTGTGCTGCATACCCACCAAATTGGCAATACGTGTGAGAATCCTGTTCACAAGGATGTAGAGTAATGGGAACTTTTAGATATTGCTGGTGGGAGTGTAAGTTCCCAAGTGGTAAAATCACTTTGGGAAAACAGTTTGGCATTATCTAGTAAAGTTAAAGATAAGTAAGCTCTGTGACTCAATAATTCCGCCTTTCCATACCCTAGAGAAACTCATGTGTGTGGGACACACGTCTAGGAATATTCATAGCAAACTTGTTTGTAAATAGCCAAAACTGGAAACAGCTCTAATGTCTAACAAATAGAAGGCATGGATTTTAGATATTCTTATAACGGAATACTATCAGGGAAGAAAATGAATGAGCTATGGCTACACACAATAACATGAATTACCCTCACAAATAGAGGGTTGACCTAAGAAGCAAGGCAGCTGAGAATACATTCAGTATGATTCCATTCACATAGAGTTCAAAACTAGACCACACTAAGCTCTATGGTTTAAGGTTGTATACATGGGTGAGATAACAATAAAGGAAAACACGGAAGTCATTGTCACAAGAGTCAGGCTAGTGGTTGCCTTTAGGGTAGGGGGGACAGATGATGATGAGGAGGGAACATGGGGACTGTTTGGGTGCTGGGAGTATTCTGTTGACTGGTGTAGTCATTAACATGAGTATTGCTTAGAATTAATGAGGTTGCCCATTAGTTTTTCTGTGCTTTTATGTACGTTTGTTTCATTTTTTAAAAAGAAACTTTATGTGAAAGACAAAAGGATGTCAAAGGTAACAGTATAGAGATATTTATGTGCAAACCTGCTTCTCAGTAAAAAAAAAAAAAAGACAGTTATGCCAGAAGTATAGACAGATTTACCACAGATAAGCCCATTTTTGTCACTTTCAAATATAAATTGTACATGGTGACAGATAGTGTTAGCTACTAGTGTCTAATAATTTTAAAAAATAAATAACTTATTTTCCTGTAGTCATACAAAAAAAAAAAAAGATTCTGGGTCTTTAGAATCAAATTTGATAGCTAATTTCTGGCATAATTATTTCCCCATGCTTTATTCAGCTTTATTGATTGGAACAGTCTCTTGAATCATACCTAGAAGCAAAATGACCAGAGGATTAGCTGAAAATTAACAGCAAGGGAAAAAAAAGGACAATACTCGTCTTATCTGGAGAAACCAAGACATTTTTATCACTCTTATTATTTTAAAATCATCTGTGAATTCCTCTGTAAGGGAAACCCTTATGGCTCCTCAGTAGTAACAGCATTGCAGAGTATTATCCAGTAATGAAAGAAAATGTTAATAAAATCATTTCTTTTTTATGTTGATATGGATCAAAGTTGCAACTTCAAAATACCGGTGATAAAAATGAACCTTTTAAGATTCTAGGTTACTGCTTACCATGGATAATATTCATTAACTAGAGTTCACTTCTCATGCTCTGGTTTAAAGAAATTATTTGCAAGCAAGCAAGAAAATATTCATCTTTAATTTGCTAATCATAAAAAAAAAAAGCACTACTTATTTGAAAAAGTATTGTGTCTTGAAAACGGATCTTTAATTTAAATCTGTGGCAGCCATAAAATACCCTTTGGTAGAGGCTTTAGAGGGATGTCTTGAAGGTTGTTTTGTATGCAAGCAACTGTGGAAGCAGCATTTGCTAAAAATAAATTGCCAAATTGATTTCTTTTCCAGATAAAGCCATACGCTGCTATTTAAATACCTGAAATATAAAAATGAACACTAACAAAACAGCCAAATATTCCACCATAGAGCATAAAATCTCCAAGTGTTGTGAGGAGTATCATAAATACCTATCTTAAGAAGCTCAATTAAAGTTTGGAAATAATAATTTTGTTGTTAAATCTCTAAAGAGCTGCAATAGTGAGATCACCTTGAGGTAGAATCCAGAAAAGCTAGTTTTAAATATTGTACTCCTGGAGCAACGATTGATTGATTCTCTAGTGTGAATTCCTTAGTAATGTCTGTTTAGAGACCTCTAAGAAATTAAGGAGTGTGTGTGTGTGTGTGTGTGCGCGCGCGCGCACGTGTGCGTGTGTGCAAGGAAATCTGTTAGAGCAACAACAACCCTTTTGGAGCCCTCATCTGGGCAAAAGGTAGATGAAAGTTTAGTTATAATCTCTATGTGACCTATGACTTGTAGCTTATGATGAGAGAGAGAATTGTAGGTTATGGTGGTTTTCCTTTAATTATTGATTAAAATGATCACTAAGCAGCAGGGTATCTAGAGCTTTTCCATTCTATTACGTTCTTTTATCTCTCCTTCTTAATTTATTTACCTTTAGTTGAGAAAACTGAAATATTGACTTAGAAATAAAGGCAAAATACACACGGGAAACCATTGGGCAGTAGACCTGGAAGTGACCTTGGAGATCATTTATAATACAGTGGATTCAGTCTGTGCTTCCAGGAGCTCTAGGGATTCCAAGAGTTTGAGAAGGAGAGAAGGATGGAGCTCGGGGGTTCTTGGAGGCTGGTCTCTGAGCCTCTCACCTCTGATTCAAATTGGGTAGTTTTTATCAGTGATATTTATCTTGGACTTCCTTATTACATTTTGTTTGAAGAACAAATAAAAATGTTTGAAAGCCCTTGCTTTCATGCATAATCCCTCCCATTTCCTGTTTTCACATTTGAGAAAACTGAGGCCCAGAAAAGTTGTAGCTTGTTGAAGATTTTTCAGCTGGTAGGAGCCCTGGTGGGTACAATGGTTAAGCGCTTGACTGCTAACCAAAAGGTTGGAATTTCAAACCCACCTAGCAGCTCCCTGGGAGAAAGACCTGGCGATCTGCTCCAATAAAAATTATAGCCTAGAAAACCCTATGGGGCAGTTCTGCTGTGTCACATGGGGTCGCTGTGAGTTGAAAACTGACCTGTTGGTACCCAACAACAACAACAACAGCAAAGTTGCAGAAACAAGAACAGAAGCTCTATTTTTGTGTCTGGTGCAGCTCTTTCCTTAACAACACAGACAGCAGTCTGCCTCCAGTACTCATGTACTCTATGCCATGTTTCTTAATAATAAAAAACCAAACCAAACCCAGTGCCGTCGAGTCGATTCCGACTGATGGAGACCCTATAGGACAGAGTAGAACTGCCCCATAGAGTTTCCAGGGAGCGCCTGGGGGATTCAAGCTCCTAACCCTTTGGCTAGCAGCCGTAGCACTTAACCACTATGCCGCCAGGGTTTCCTTCTTAATAATAAGTACTATTATTTAACACCTTTAACACCCACTTGTCTGCACCTGTGCGTAAGTCACCCATATAAGGGACACAAGAGACAGAATTAGTCATGAGGGTCCAAGAAAGCTGCAGGGAAGTTTTTTAAACTGCCAGTGTTGGGAAGAGTATGTAGGAAGAATCTTTTTTGTGGATATGCTCCCTTTCATTTTATTGTGTACTGATATTAGGGAGGAGTCCCTGGGTGGTACAGATGGTTAAGAGCTCACCTACTAACCAAAAGATTCCTGGCTCACACCTACCCAGAGGTACCTCTGAAGAGAGGCCTGGTGATCTACTTCTGAAAAGTCACAGTCATGAAAACCCTACGGAGCCCAGCTCTACTCGGCAACACATGGGGTCGACATGAGTCCAGATTGACTTGACAGCAAGTGTTTTTTTTTTTTTGACATTAGGGTGGCTCGTCTGAAATATAAGTGCCGTGACATGGTATAGATGATGTCTGAGAGACCCAGAGTTCAAAAGCCTATGTTGTGAAATTAGAAATTTTTTCATAGTAAATGATGAGATTCCCTAGAATATAGGGTTTGACATCTGAGTCAGCATCACAGTTTCATGAAATATGACCTGGCAGGTGGATAAACGTCAGTAGACATGCTCACCCGACTTACTCAAAGCCAAAGTCTTGTCCTGCTTTTCCAGGACAAATAATAAATGACAGCTTAAGAAGTTAACATTAGATGCTGCTACTTTTTCTTTTGTGTTTCTTCTATTTCTCTCTCTCCCTCTTTCTTTCTAGTAAGTATTACTTATTATGTGCCTGATACTACAGGTACTAAAATCTTTCTTGTACCAAAAGAAGTTGAAAAGATTATTTTTTTTTCTTATTATAGTAATTGGAATTTACAAATGACTTAAATCTCAACAACTTTTCAAGGGCAGTCACATTTGAGAAGGTGTTGATTATTGTACCCTACACACAAAAATTCTACTTCTTTCTCAAGTTTCCTCCATTGTAAAATGGGACTACTCCTTGTAGATGTGTGTTGTGTAACTAACGGCTGATGTAGCGTGCCTAGGGCTTGATGAGGAGGCTGGCTGATGTCAGCAGGTGCTGTGGCATTTATTGACTCAGGGATTGTTGGGTGTTTGAAGGCAACCCAGAGAGCTGACCTGTATTTCTCCTGGTAGAGGACAAGCCTGTCAGCTCATCTAACTGCTTACCAGCAAATTCAGCATTTTTCGAATTCACTATAATAAATTATTGTAATCCTACGTCTGAAGCTCAAATTCATCATTTACTCTTGTGTGGCTGCGTTTACTCCCACTGTTTTACCTGTGAATGGCAATAGCGAGGGATGTTGCCAAATATGACAGCCGCCATCATACGTTCCACGTGAGAATTTGGGAGGGCTTTCCTGTGTCACAATTGCTGACAGAGAACATTTATTCATTTTGTTGTACTTAATCGGTACCTTTTCCAAATCAGTGTGAAAGTGCTCATGTTAATAAAATGTTTGTACTTTTGAACTTCATGCTTTAGATACAGAGTAAAATTGAGGCATGGATGCCAGCAGTGGACAACTTTGAATAAGAAGAACGTCAGTGGGGCATTACTTATGGCTGAATGTGAAAGAAAACCTTAATTTCCTATCCTTTGGTTATGTCTTAATAGAACAGTACAGTGGAGCCCCAACACTCAGGCAAGCCCACTAATTGTTCTGGTAACGTGACTGACGTTACACCTCTGTAACAGTAGTAACGTATACTTGCCTTTCCTCAGACACCCCACAAAGCCTTATGTTTCATCCAAATCCCATTTTTGGTATCATAAACAAAATGTACAGTAATAGAAGTGAATTCATTCACCTCTTTGTTCATTTATTTATTTATACTTTCATTCAAGGTTATGGCCTACTACAC
>NC_087352.1:84137288-84247288 GCF_030014295.1 Loxodonta africana
CGGGTAATGTATAAAACATGGTGCTTCAGGTAGAGATGAAGGGTAAACTGATGTCCCCCTAAATGGCCAGCCTGTGTATGCACCTAACACTTCACTGAGCAATCTGTCAACATGTCAGCAACACATGTTTTATAAAAAGCCTCCAGTGGGAGCAAAGGCTCCTGCCAGGGCTTAGGAAATGCTTTGAATTCAGCAGATTTCTATTGCTGGAGTCCCCCGAGGTTCCTTTTACAATGCCTACATTTCAGAAATTTGAACTTGGGACCCTTAGGGGGTTCTCTCCGAATGCCTGAAAATGTAGAGTTATATTGTTGCGTGTCCCCAAGCGGTCTTTACTAATACCTGAATTCGGAGAAGCTGGAAATTACAGAGCTCCCCAGGGGGAGCTTTATCCACACCAGGAAGAAGAGAATAACTCTGCAGGGAGATTGCTTAATGCATTGCTGAAATAAAAGAATTTGAGAGAGATGGGTTGAAGTGTTTTCTTTCTTTCTTTTTTTTTTTTCTTCTTTTTCTGGCCACTCCTTCAGCTTAGCTAAGTCCTTAAAGACAAAATCAGGGTAAGGAAGCAGCTGGGCTCTTTTTAATGAAATTTTAGATGTGGCTTTTGAAATAGTCAGATGCCTGGTGCCTGTGTGTGCGTGCGTGTGAGTGTGCACGTGTGTATGTGAGAGAGAGCATGAGTGTGTGCGTCTGTGTGTCCTTCCTCACTAAGAAACCTCTTTGTTTACATGCAAAAGTTGTTTTCGTTTTTTAGGTGCATCATCAGTTTTGTCTTGTTTCCTTCCAGCCTTAGCTGTTTCTTTTTTTATACTCCCACTGTACCTGTCTGGGTTACTTGGAAATATTTCTTCATTTCTTTCTCTTTTTTATAGTGCTTTTCTTTTATTACCTCTGCCCGTCATGCCTTGTCTGCTTCCCTTTTCCTAAGTTGTGATGTTGCTGCTTTTCTTTTCAACTCTCACTACTTTAGTGAAGACTTTATTCCTCTGACTCTCTTTTTCCTTTTTGTTTTTCGTCAGCCCTCGGCGCCCTCTCTCCTCAGTTCAGATTTTGGAAGTGGTCAGGTATTTTTGGCTGTCCTCTGATGGAAGGCTTTCACTAATTTTTATAGGTGTCATAGTGTTATTTTGCTGACGACGAATTTCATCAAGTCAGGTTGCATTGACAATTTTGAGTAGATGGGCAAGTTCTAAAATCCCGTGTGTATGAGTTCAGAAAGGAAAGTACAACTATAGCAGTGGATCTAGTGTGTGTCCATCCGTGTACATACATGGATACATTCATACATAGATACGTTCACACATAACATGCAAGAGAAAAAGAGTAAGGAAGTTGCATTCAATTTTTAACTAAATAAGAAACTACGAAGTCCATTCCTGCTCTTTATTATCTCTGGTAAAGAGAAAGAAAAATATCCTCCTTGTGTGTGTACTTCTCCAGATCCTTCCTTGGCTGTCTTTTGACACCATGTCACCTGACCTTATCAGGAGGGAGCTGGGGGCTTGGGCTCATGTTTACCCAGGGTCCTCCTGGGACTGAACACTACCTTTGAGTCCAGCTTCTTTCAGTTTTGCAGACAAAGACAAGGAGAACATTCTCACAGAACTCAGCCGTCTAGTGTAAAACAGTTCCAGCTGTTGCTGCTCATGACTTTGTTGGAGGAAAGGAAAGTATTGGCTTGTATTTTAGGCGTGGCTGCATTCAGAGAGCTGCCTCCAGACATTGCTTTTTAACTGACTTGTTTTAAAAGTGGTGCAGGATTAAAATACCAACTGTTTTGGAATTTGGCAAATTATCTTAATATTTTTAACTCTAATCAACCATTTGAGGAGGAATTGAGATCTTTATTTTTGCAGGGAGAAAGGGTCAGATGTTTTCAGCTTTACCCAAGTTTGTAGCATACTTAGATGACTACAGCAGCACATTGTTATTTTATATTTTAAATTTAAAATCACGTGTTCACTATCGAATAACTTTTCTGATGGCCCTTTTTTGAAAAGCTTTCTATTGAAAAGCCAAGACAATGAAATTGATGATACTAAATGCAGGCGCATAAACTTTGAGAGCGTGTAGTTTTGTGTTTATAAACTAACGCTCTTGCTGATACAGCTACTAGCCTGTGAGGGTTTTATAGGAGTCCTTATTGTGGCCCAGTGATTGGAGACCAACCTCAGCTTTTAATTAGCCTGTGTGGGACCAGAGACTGGGGAAGGGGCCTTGAATTAGACTCCGACTGACCCTTGCTAAATGTTGTCCAGTTCAAGGGTTAAGATTAGACCAGAGCAGCCGTCTTTTAAGGAAGGCAAGAGTAGGAATGAGTGATGTGTGAAATCAGGTGACCAGGAGCTGAAATTCTACCTCACATGGGAGAGGCAACCTTTCAAAGTTAGATGCCTGGTGGAGACTCTTGTCTGCGGAAGAAAAAATAATGAGTAGAGGTGATTTTTGATATGTGTTGGAGGATCAAGCCAGCCTCCCTGTCAGATTTTGGTTGTCCTTTCACTGGGTAGAGTGCTTGCCCTGTTCATTACACAGAAAGAGGTACCAGCTTCCTTTCTGACAAAGCAGGCACACTGTGGTTAAAGTCATTCTCTGCGCGCTTAATGCGTTTGAGGAAAGTGTTTTGTGCTTTAAGCACTTTTAAGTATCCACTGGAACACTTGAATCTGGCGCCCTAAAAATTTTAAAAGCTCTTTTATCTCTACTCCACATGGTGCCTTTCACTTAGAAATCTTCTGTGTTCTTTGCTATCTTTGTCAATGGGAAAGTGCTTTATTCTTGCTGGATTTTTTCGTTTTGTTTTTCTTATTTGCAGGTGTCCTTGGTAAAACCCTGAAGGGTCGGAGAGGGGGAGACAGTAGAGTTTCTTACTCATATAATACTTTAGGTGTGGGCATTTTGCATATAATTTAACTTATTCTTTTTAGCCCGCTGACTAGTCCTGTGCAAAAGATTCCTCTGGTGCTTTGTCACATTTGTAATGGGATATTGCTTTTGGCACACTCACACATATCGCCTTTCATTCCCCTTCCCTACTGTGCGTGTGCACACACACACATACACACACACACCATGTGTGCACACTCACACATGCCCTTTATTACTTCTATGCTTGGTCAGTTGGATGGAGTGTAGGTCCGTGGACTTGCTTCTTCCAGATATCGGGCTGTATTATTCCTAAACCAGGTCCTGTGTCCCCTAAGGCTTGTGTGTGAAGACCAGCCTGAACTCTGCCCCCCTGGTGTAGTGGCATGACATGCTGAAAGAGTGCTTCCAGCCTCCCCATGGTGTCAATATGTATATTTTTCATCCCACCCTCTCTAAGCCTCTTCTTATCCAGCGTCTCTACGTCCATTCTCATCTGGCTCAAAGCGAATTTGATACCAGCAAAAAAAGCTTTTTTTTTTTTTTGAAAGTTTTAGCTGGAAGAAATGTTAAGAAAAATATTCAGAGGTTTTCTTGTGTTCTCAATTTTATCTCCCAAACTCTAGAACATTTGGGAGATGGAGCTAAGGATTTTTTTTTTTTTTTTCACTTCTGTTGTAGCAAACCATTGTCATTTCCTTAGAAGGTGGGGAGAAGCTTCCTAAAGGTATTGGCTGTTTTCTCAGGAAGGGTAGAGGTGATTTTCAGGAGTCTTAAAAACAGAATTTGATTTCGAAAAAAGGCGAAAACCTTTGCCCCGGATGTGAGAGGATTTTTTTCTGCTAGTTTTAGGCCAGCAGGATTCTAGCAAATGCTGATTAAGTACGCCTGTGATTCCTTCTGTTATTTTTGACCACATGCTCTGTTATAGCCGCCTGCCTGATAAGATATTCCAGACTGTCCTGGGCCGTCACAGACCGACCTCTCCAAGTGTGCCACACGTAGTTGTTTTTTAAGACTGTATATCTTAGTCTTATACAAGGGGAGTCAGATGGCTTGAGTGCAATTTTTAGCTCCAGCTTTTAATAGCTATATGATTTGGAGCATATCACTTAAACCCTCTGTGCTTTTAAATCTGTAAAAGGGAGGTTAACACTTGGCTGCTAACCAAAAGGTTGACAATTTGAGTCCACCTGGGGCACCTCAGAAGAAAGGCCTGGCTGTCTACTTCCAAAAAAATCAGCCATTGGAAATCCTATGAAGTACAGTTCTTCTCTGACACATATGAGGTTGTCATGAGTGAGAATCTACTTGACAGCAACTGTTTTTTCCCCCCATAGAGTTCCCTTAAGAAGTAAGAAAGGTTATGCATGTCAACCGCAGTGTTAGTTTAGAGGGCATACATAGTAAGTGTTTGATAAATGTTGGCCACTACTGTTACTGTGTAACTTGTTAATAAACCTTTACTATTTTCCACATTTTGCATTTCCGCAAAATGAATTCTGTGGAACAAACTTTGTGACTCTTGATTTGAATCAGTAAAGTTAATTTGGACCAAAGTTTTACTTTGAGGTGGAAAGGGAGATAGTCTGCTTGCTTAGTGTGTGTGTGAGTCAGCGTCGTTAATCAGAGTAGGTTTACATGAAGAATCACTTCCGCACATGTGTGTTTGGCTGCTGCTTGCCTTTCTCATTATTCTGTATTTCTGGATTACTATGAAGAAGTTTCTGCTTGTAAGTAAGGACCACACAAACCAGTTTATGCCGTACAAGCACGGGAGATCATATGGTTGTGGAACTCTAACTTATATATCTCTTGACTCTTCGTCCCAAGCCCGTTGTTTGTTGATAGGATAGAAGAGAAACTTCATAATCAGGGAATAAAAAATGAGAGCAAGACAGGTGTAAGGGATGCTTTGCTGAGAGTGCATTTAAATGGGAATTTGCTGGTATGCGGGCAGGGGATTTGGGTGAGAGATTAAGACAATTCCTACAAGTCTTTGTATATGATTGCATCTGTGGTTTACAGTAATATATAATATCATCCATCGTCCCTTGAAATGACTAAATTTGGAACACGTTTTTTTTTTTTTTTTTTTTATACCCCTAGAAATCAAACCCACTGCCATCAAGTTGATTCCCACTAATAGTGACCCTATAGGGCAGCATAGAACTTCCCCATAGGGTTTCTAAGGCTGTAAACCTTGACACATCTTTACACATTTTTCTCCCAAAAAGCAGGCGGTGGGTTCAAACCGCTGACCTTTCGGTTAGAAGTTGAACACCTTAACCACTGCACTACCAGGGCTCCTTATACCCCTAGAAGGCTGGGAAAACTCCATTCTTCTCAGTGGGTCAATACACATTACTTTCATTTATAGTTGTTTTTTAAGCAGAGAAATGAATCAGGCAAACACAGCTGAGGCATGTATCAATGTTTATATATTTACCTTCTAGTTTGCAAAGAGTCCCCAAGTACTGGATGTGGGCTTCACTACATCTTCGTTCTTTGTTTCCCACCTTGACAGCAGCCTGGAGCCCTTTGCAGTCCAATGGTATGATGTGTAGTGCTGATGGGACTTGTGGTTTTTGGGGTTTGGGATTGAGGAAGGGTGAGGACCCCTATCAGGTAATGATGGTCTTCCCTGAAACAGACAAAAAGAGGGAAAACAAAGTGTTATTAGGAAGAAGTCCTGCTTCTCTTATGTCCTTTATCATTCCTTATTATAAAGAACAAAAGTGTAGTCTATTTGTGTTAAAAGTGTATGTGGGCTGTGAGTGTGCCTGCGTGTGTGTGTGTGTACATGCATGTGTGTACATATGTGCGTGTCTGTGCAGGTTTGCGTTTGTATGTATATCTGGGCATATGTGCATTTGTGTGAATGTAAACATGTATGTATGTGTATGCTTATGTATGTGTGTGTGCACGTGCCAGTGTATCTGATTGGTGACAGTACTGTGTGGTCAGCTACATTGTGGCCATTTAATATTTGCAATTGTTACTTAATAGTGGTGTCGTCTTTGTTACATGTATGCATTCCAGGCACTTCTTTGACATTTTCTCCTATTATTTTCAGTGCTGGGAGTGTTGGAGGCAGGAGAGCCATCTGTCAGGGTGGTGGAGGAGGCAAGAGGGGATGTCTGTATTTGGGTGGTAGCTGTTGGGGAGCTCTGGGCATGACGTCCTCTAAGGACAACCTTCCAGGTCTGAGCTGGTGATTCTGTGAAATAATTTGGGTTTAACGTAGTGCCAGGGACTTTTTTTTGAAACTAATATGATATCATATCCTTTATCAATATGTTGTATCACTGCAGTTTGTGACATTATGCTGTAAAATGCTAGGCCATAAAAGCCTGTAATTTATAAGGCTATATTAGGTACTTACTTTATGTATTATAGCCTGATAGCCTTGTAATTCAACATTGCCTATCATTTATTCTATATATAATTCCATGGAGGATTCTGCTGACATTATAAACCACAAAAGCAGAGCTCAAGTGGTTAGTCATTAGAACCCCAAGATTGAAATACCTTGTGTTAGATTATTCAGTATTTATTATTTTACATAATGTGAAGTTAAAACATTTCGATTTGAAACACTTTCTGTTTACGTGCTACATCATAGTATTCATATACATGTCAGTCAGAAATGCTGTGGTTGAATACCACATCATAACCATACGTAACCTTGTTTTTATTTAAAATGTATGTTTGTTATACAAGGATCTATTGTTCATTCCTCTGCATAACAAGTTTTCCCCTGGCTGGTTATCAAAGAGGAAATTCTGCTGCCCATCCATTGTGAAGTTTTTTTTTTTTTTTTTTTTTTTTTGCGTATTAAGTTAAGGAGAAGCAAATTGCATTTGTTCTTGAATGAATGCTAAGTCATTCATACGGAGCTTCGTCAAAAATAAATACTCTACAAGACTCTTTTACACAAAAACCACTATAATATTGGTAATGGGCCAAGGCTGCAGTTACGCTAACGTAAGTTGAAATGTATTAGATCATTATTGTAGAATGCTGTAGTATATTTTTATAACTTGTCTCTGTGTCCAAACTAAACAATGCTGCTCTCTCTCCCATTTTATAAACAGCGCTGCTCTCTCTTCCGCTCTGTGGTCCCTTCCTCACTACTCCTTTGCCTTTTCAGGAGCACTTTGATTGTAGAAGCCATGGTTGATATGACAGTTTATGGTGACAGTGGTGGCTGGTATATTTCATTTGATTTCGGAATGAGAATTAAACTTCTCACTCTCACTACTCCTTCCAATTTCCCCCCATTTAGGTAGTTTTTCCTTGAGATTTCTAGAGACTAAAAGTTTTGAAAAAGAGAAAGAAAGATGATGAAAAGTTAATAAAATAACAGAGTTATAAAGTAACTGAAGCCAACTTACTGTAAAAAATGACCTGTTTTATGACATCACATTATAATAACTATCCATAGTGGTGAGCAGGCCTGAGAAGATCCATGCTGATGGTCATTTGTTAAAGATGGAGGAAGAGAGCAGGGCTTCAAATCAGGTCTTTCACGTTCGAACCCCTGCTGGTAATCTATATTTTTAACAAGTTCCCTGCTGAGAATTTGCATTCCTAACAAGTTCCTAGGAAGTTATACATAAGAATCACCTGGGGTTCTTATTTAAAATGTAGATTCTGAGTCAGTATAGCTGGGGTAGAAATGCAGGCTCTCAGCAGGGGTTCGAAACAGAAGGAACCAGCTCAAAGCCCTGAAAGAGAGAAAGAGATTAAAAAAAAAAATGCGGACGAATTAGGAGCAGCAAGCTGACTGCTTTCGCTTTAAATCACAGTGCAGTTTCTGTTCTGGCCAGTAAGTGACTTGAAAGTATTGAAAGATAAAACAACCTGAGCAAGGGGCCTTGGATTCTTGCCATATGCTAGGATCTCAATTAAGGGATGAAATTGCAAGACACTCTTCAGTTTTCTCAGAAGCCTGGCTGGGTTTTGTGGGTCAGGAACGCAGACGGTGGGGTCTGTTCTAGTTTCGTGCGGTAGGGGTACAGGGACGTAACTACCTGCATTAGCATTAATGGGACTTAGTAGCCCAAATCTCTTCAAATCGATAAGAAAATAGACCCTTACAGGAGAAAAATGGATATAAAGCTTCCCTTTGTTAGAAATACTTGTCTCTTTTTCCTTGTCATTTGCCAAGGCATTTACTGATGGGTGCGTAATGTGGAAAATCAAATGCAAGAACGTGGATTCTCTGTAGAGGACTGAGATTTTAAGTGCTATTCAAAACACAAGTTGCAGAGAATGTTGGAATTGCCACATTTTGGGGTACATGAATAGTGATTCTCTTCATTTTAGCACTAATTTGCATCGCCTGTGCTGTCATATTGTGCTGTAGCACCATTTTCTCTAAGTATTGCATTATTGACTTAAATGGTGTCATTTTCCAAATGACAGAGGTAAGGAAGTACATTTTCCTTATTTCATAATTTGCACACAGATTGAAGAGGACTTACCATTGTCACAGAATTTTGGTATGATGGATTTGTATTTTAACTGGATTGTGGGTGTAGGGAAATGTACCAGTGCATTAATTTTAATGGAAGATTGTGGCATCCTTGAAAAATATTATGAAAGTTAAGTCATGTTAATTTCCTTCCTTCCTTCTTTTCTCCCATTTTTGAAGGCCTGATCATATTTGAGTCCTTACTCTTCCGTGTCATCATAGATATTGGTTAATTCAAGATAATTGTGGCTTCAATAATATTTATATTTAGCGTGGCACTTTTTACCCATAAAAATATAGGGAAGCTATTAACTAATATATTCTAATCCTAAGCCACAACACAATAATTTGAGGTAATGTTAACTTTCTTTGCCTATGTTCCCCACAAAAAGATAAGGTACATGGCTTTAGATAAGCACAACCATTCTCCCCCTAAGTCTGTTGACATCAGGCCTTTGTGAATACAAAGATTTATGTGCACCTTGTTGAAAGTTGAAGCTCTAAGTTGGACTTTGATGTGACTCACTAGTAATGGTCAATTTTGGAAACAAATTAGATTTAGGTAGTTTGTCTTTTTGTTTCACCCTAAGCCAACCTTCTCCTTTCTTCTTACGGATGGAAAACTAACTGAATGAGTGATGGGAAAGGAAAATAACATTGTATTAACCAGAATACCCAGTGGTGGAATGAATAGGGAAAGATTCCAATATGTGATGGGCTTTTGTTTAGAAGGGGTGTATGTGTGGGTATGTCTGTGTATGTGTATGTCTATGTGTGTGTGTGTGCGTGTGTGTGTATTTGCCAACCAAAACCAGTTACCATCAAGTCAGTTTCAACTCATGGCGACATGGGTCAGAGTAGAACTGTGCTTTTTAAAGTTTCCATTGGCTGATTGTTTCATAAGTGCATCACCAGGCTTTTCTTCCAAGGTGCCTGTGGGTGGACTTGAACTGCCAGCCTTTTGGTAACAGCCAGGTACAGTAACCATTTACACCACCCAGGAACTCCTATATATATTCCTTTTTTCGTACATTTATCCAATAGATCCATAATATTAATGATCATTTCCAAATTCATTTAACTTTCATCTAAGGATTAATAATCACTGATTGTGTTTTTTTTAGATGTGAAATTAATGTGAACAAAAGGTAACTCCTTTAACATCTTCGTAGATACAGAAGAAACTGATGTACTCCTATAAACCAACCTTTGGAGGAGGCAGTGTGAGAGTAGAGCTTAGGGTGTGTATCTAACACTGTTCCACAGTGTATTCACCTGTTTCGGTGAGCTCACCTCTCCTTGAACTGCGCAGGCAGTGTTAATGCATTATGTTCATATGTTGAGAGAAATAGGAGCCCTAAGTGCTTTCTTTGCCATCCAAGTATCCATTTGGAGAATAGCCCTTCTTTCTCTCCCAGTCTCCGTGTATTCCGCATTAAAGTGATATTTTACATTGCTTAAAAATTACGGGAGCATTTGTTGCTGTTGTATAGGAAGGAAATAAATCAAGGGCTTTTGTGGGATTTTAAATTCTTCCCAAGAGGAAAGAGCTAATATTAAGGCCTTCACAAGTGGGATTAATTTTGTATATCTCTCAGGAGTCTCTTGGGCATTATATTTATATATTATAAAATGTGTTTCGATAGGCCTTAAATGAATATTTTTCTATCTACAGGGTGAACGTGAAGGTAGCAGTTTAGGCCTGGGGTGGGAAGAGGGGGAAGAAGGGGAAGTGAAGAGAGAAGTGATAAAGCCCCCAGTGTTGTGTCATGAGGGTATGGATGGTTGTTTTGCTATTCAGATCACTTCCCTGTGTGTCCCAGGTAGGCTCCAAGGCAAAGTTTACCTGTATGGTGGAACCAAAAAGGAAAAAAAAAGTCTCTACCTTTCCCACTTCTATTTTATAAATTTTGCTTTTAAAATTTATGCTTTTAAAAGTAAGCTCTTTTTGCACATGGTGCCGGTGGCTGATTGCCAAACTTTGTGCTTCCCTGCCATCAATAGCAGCTTCCCTGGACATCTTTTAGCAGATGCTGTCAACTCATCACCTTTCTTTCACTCCCCTCACACTGCCTTCATGGATCACTGCGTGTGCTGGTGCTCATGTGTCAAGGGGAAGGGCACAGCTGCAAAAGGGTCACCCCTGGAGGCCCAAGCTTCCTGTCTCCATGGCGAAGGCAGTCCTGGTCAGTCTAGCCCTGTGACCTGTTTCCCCTTCCTTTCCTTAATGTTTGTTTGGCAGGAAAGCCCACTGGCCCCAATGCAGAGCACTAAGCTTTTGCGGGGGAGAAGGAGAGGGGTGAGGAGTAATCTCTGAGAATGTAGTAATTTGTCATCATATGAATATAGTGTGGGTAATTGAAATGTGTGTTTAGAAAGTAAGATCTGTTTCTTGCCGTCTGGTCAATAAAATCTTTGTTATCTTAAGAGTAAATGGTGGGAGCACAGCATCATTGCGGGATGAATGGTTGCCTGGGTGGCCTATAAATCAGAGTGTAAAGATTCTGTGAGTTTATTTTTATTTAGTCACAAGTTTGGCTTCGTCTGGACTGCTCAGCCAAAACAGCTCTAGATTGTGGTAAAAAATGCTAATTGGTCCCCCTTTTCAGGATGTCCTTGGCTTCACCTTCTTACTTTTTTTGGTCCATAGGTTGTACTGAGAGGAATTTCAACATTTACCCTCTGCAGAAACCTCTGTTACATGATAGAAAGTTTTATTCAAATGCCTGTCATATTCTTGCTAGTTTTATCACAGCAGGATCCAGTAGCCCCACAAATCGGCAGGAAATCCACCGTAAATTTTTCAGTTCCTTGATGATTGAGTGTTTGTGCTGTAGCAAGTTTTTTTGGCAATATTTTATAGGTTGGATACAGAATTTGTTTTGAATGAAAGCCCAGATAAGGTTTGTAAGTTCTCCCTTTTTCTTCTTTATTTCTGACTTTTTTTCCTCGGGGCTGGAACATTATTTCTGTGTGCTCGGATGCTTGGTTAACAGTAGGATATCGAGGTACTTGCTGCGCCTGACAGACATAAAGTTAAATATACAACAATGAGGAAGAAGTCTAGGGGACAAGCGGTAAGTCTCATAACAGACTTTAAGATGCTGTAAATATATTCAAATGACAACTCTCCCGTCCACTAGACATAACATCTTATTTCATTTTGAAAACAAGTCTGAAGAATGCCCCAAGAATTTTACATAGAATGTCTGGCGGTATGCAAGTATTTCTTCGTTGTTCCAAAGTACCTGCCCACAACTGTATCATAAATATAAGTAGATTCAGCTATGTTGAACTTTGTTCCATTTTTCCTCCAATGAGAGTATCCCTTCTCCCATTTTGTGGTGGTGGTAGAGTCTCCATTTTTCTGTAATATATAGCCTTTGAAAGATATTTTGCCAATGCAATTTTATTTCCAAGCCATGCAACAAAAGGTTGGCAGTTTGAATCCTTGGAAAATCTGTGGGGTAGTTCTACTCTGTCCTATAGGGTCACTAAGTTGGAATCAACTTGATGGGGTTTTTTTGTTTTTTGAACCGTTAATAAATAGCATATTTCTAATTGTCTTTGCCAATATGGTAATGGTGTCTATTTATATATAGTTAGATGACAGCATAGTAGCATCTTCTCTGAGAATCAGCTGCCTCTAGGAGAATTGGGCGTCTGATGCCAGAAATCGGGGGAGACTGCTCGTTTACTGCTATTTGGCCGTGCAGTATCAACATAGAAGAGCATCCCCATTTCCTCTTAAACCAGACTGAAATAACTGTGATGACTGCTGACTCTCCTGAATGGTGTTTTGTGGGTTTGCTGGGTCCTTGGTATTCCTCACACAGAAGAACCACTTAACAGGAAAGGCGTCTCTTCATCCCAGGATCAATAACTCTTATAGTAGAAAGTCAGGAAGCCAAAGCTTCTGCATCATGGAAGGAAGTTCTTCCCTAGCTCTTCAAGTGGAGATACTGGAAAAACATAGCCTTTAGAATTGAAAAGAGACAGGGGGCCAGGAGACGTGGATTCCGTGTTCAGATCTTCCACTGACTACCTCTCTGACCTCGTGTGAGTTGTTTAATCTTTCTGGCGCTCTATTTCCTTGTCTATCGGATGACATCTTTGAACGCTCAGGGCTCTTTCAGCTCTGAAGTTCTATTGTGTTACTTAATATTTTTTATTGATTTTATTAGTAATAATAGGGAACTATAATCCACCCACCCTGTAATTAGTTATCATGGACGGGCAAAAGATTTCTTACAATCAGACTTCCCTCTACCAAAATTAAAAGCCCTGACTAAAAAATTTTATAGAACTGAAGCAGTTCTACTCTGTCCTAAAGTGTCGCTATGAGTTCGAACCGACACAACGGCAATGGGTTATCATTCAATTTCTTGACTTTTTTTTTTAACATTGTAAACATTCTCCTATCTTCCAGTACAGTGTTTTGATTTTCAGTTCCAGTAGAGAAATTGAGATGAATTAATCATGACACACAGAAATCTAAGCAATGATTTTTGAGAAATGAGAAAAATGAAAGTGAAAGAAAAGGAGGACCTGTACAGGAGAGAAAATGTAATCATAGCACACTGCATGGCCGAGATGGAAAGTCTATGTACCTAGTCATAATAACCTAAAAAATGGTGCTAGACCAATATGTAAGAGGAGCAGAGTAAACCAAATTGTCTCTTCCAAAATAAAAAGTCAATAAATAATGTTTTAAATGTAAAAATAAATAAATCATGGGATAAATATGTTCTTTAGTCATGTAAAGGTAAACACCAGAAGAAACAACTTAAAGAGTTTAAGATGATGGCCTTGGGGGAGCAAGAACTATGAGTAGGGGAGGAATGAAGCTTGGTAGTATTATTTAACGTTTTAAGCTATAAAAAAGGGTTCCTTTACCTAAAAAAATTAAAATAAGTGCAATGTTTTATACTTAGATACTAGAACAGAAAAAAGGGACGTTAGTGATAAACAGGTGAAATCCAAATAAAACGTGTAGTTTAGCTAATGACATACCAATGTTAATTTCTTAGTTTTGATTAAAAAAAGTTATGACATAAACAATCCATGGGTACTAAATAATTATAACAAATATTTGTATGGTGCTGTCTGTGTTCTAGGCTTTATTCTAACAAACAGGACAGCCTGATTCAGGCATTATTATTATTATTACCTCCATCTTATTGGTGGGGAAGTAGCAAAACAAGAGAGCTTAAGTGACTTTTGTCCAAAGTCATATAAATAATGAATGACGAAGCTAGGATTTGAACTTAGGCAATTTGCCCCCAGATTCCATGCACTTAACTCCTGTACTAGGCCTCTTCTCAAATGGCCACGTTTGTCCTTTCACTACAAATCAGAGAGGCCCTTCTGTTATTACTACTGACATTCCGTGTTGTAAAAAAAGTTTGACCTTTTAAATATCTGAGCATATGGAACTGCCGGAGTAAGGGAGGTTTCCCAGTAGCACTAAAACAAAAAAACCAGTAGCACTAGTCTGTTTATATTGTGGCTATGTGTCAAAATTTCTTTTTTACTTTCTTAATCTTTTAAATGTTGTTACAGGAATTTAAACTTCATTAAGATGCATGGTATTTTTCAAGTACATTTGTGAGGGCTAAATCCGATCAGTCATTTACAGATCAGTGGAAATTGATTTAATCAGATTGGTTTCCTTTCAGTGCTGGAGACGAGTTGTGTTGAGGTGACTGGAAATTTAAATGGGAAGGGATGATGGACGGGGAGGATTGATATACAGAACTCTTCAGGTGTCTGAATAGACCTGGGTAGAGTGGTTTACAGGGAAGTCTCATGGCAGGATGAGGGTTCTCTGTCAGGGGGAGAGGGAGGCTAGTTTAGCAGTAAATAGGTTCAGGAAAAAAAGCAAGAAAGAACAGGATGACTTCATTTATTATAAAACCTGCTTAGGGTCAGTCTTGAATCCAAGAAAAGGGAGATGGAAATGTCTAATTATCCTCATCTTCTTGTTCTTTGCCCCCACCTGTTTGTTCCCAAGAATCAAAACCTGAACAAGTATTCTAGACACTAGAGTTAAGATAATATTGTGAGTTAAGTAGCTACGTGTGTGTGTATGTGTGTGTGTGTCTGTCTGATGGAGGGAATAGGGAATTGTTCTGTGAAACAAACTGAAATTTAGATTTTTATTCTGAAAAATGTACTTTATGAAAAACAACCAAATTAACACGGTTTTGGACAACAGCCTATTAAAACCTAATAATCATAGCTTTGATTTATTTTCTCATTTAATGAAGCTATTTACTTTGACCATGTTGACTGTTGTCCCTATTATTTTGACTCCTTGGAATACAGTTGGACTTTGCCTGCAGACTTTGTGCTTCCTTTCTTCCTTTCTCTCGCTTTCTGTTTTCCCCACTCTGTGTTCTCCTTCTGATGATGCCTATATTTTTCTCTCCCCTCCTCCACCTCTCTTCTTTCCCTCAGCTTCCTGGCCTCAATCTCTACCTGTGCGTTTCCCCCCGTTTTCCTCTTGAACGCTTTGTCTCATGGAATACCTAATGATTTCCCTTGATTTAGCTAACAAAAAACAGACCTCTCAGGCTTTTGTTACATAGGTGAAAATTATTGGAATAAATAATCAACATAAAAATAAACCCGATGATGATAGAAATTGCACCCCATAATATTTGATTTTGAATGAAATTGATGGTAGGATGAGATCTTCTTGACAAAATTTAGCTCTTCAAAGTTTGAACCAAGACAGTTGAACTTGGGAGAAATAGTGATCTTAAACCACACAGTAGCAGAAGTGATAATCAGTATGTCTCATTCAAAAAGTGATAAATTATCATTATATAAATTAAAGAAAAATAAACTGATCCCAGTGAAAATGATTTTAGTGAAATAAAAATGAAAGTGGAAAAAATAGAGCCATCTTAATTGTGCCGTGTAAGAAATTGATGAAGAAATTTAATCAACTTAGTTGGACTTACTGCAGAACATTCTTTAATGATAAAAACTTATCAGTATTGACCGAATTCTGTTTAAAATGCATGGATTCCACATTCTCAGATCCAAATTATTGTAATCAAAATGGCAGAGTAAAAATAACCGTGATAAATATCCTAATCCCCTCATTTAATCCTCAGAGCTCTACAGATTAGGTGGTATTAGCCTCATATTAAGAGGAGTAGTTGAGGCCCAGCGAGTTTAGAAAGTTGGAATCAGCTTGAACCGAGTGGTTAATTTTAATACATTATAATGATGAGGCTACCTAGATACCTTTATGTGGTATCTATCTGAAAAGAATAAAGCACTTTGGATATAGAAACTTATTTTATTACATGAACAAACTTAGTGCTGTTGAATTTTAAATAGTAATAGCATCATAGTCATAAATTTGATAGTCTAATGAAAATTCTAATAACCTATTCAGTCCATTTTGCAGAGAGATTAAGAAAATTAATGACCCCGGTTTTTAAAAATCAATCAGAATACCTGTGATAATGCATCTTGATTGTAGTAAAAATCTTTAGTTTGGCAGATACATGGAATTATGGTCTCCCATGTGCCAGGCACTAGAACTAAGTTTAAATATCAAAGTTGCCTTCCAGTCCTGGATACATTAATGTACTTTTGGCCTGGGGCTAATGAGAGTCATTCTTACCTTGGTTTTGATTTGGTGGTGGTGGTGGTGGTATGTGCCATCGAGTCAGGTCTGACTCATGGTGACCCTATAGGACAGAATAGAACTGCCCGGTAGGTTTTCCAAGGAGCTGTCTGTGGATTCCAACTGCTGACCTTTTGATTAGCAGCCCAGCTCTTAACCATTGTGCCACCAGAGCTCTGGTTTTGATTTATATTTGAAATTTGTGATAAGATATTTTCGTAATCTAAAAGAGTGCCTAACGGTGGTTTATTGAGAATTGCCCAAGCCAATAATTGCAAAACGAAAGAGGAAACATCTCACTGGCCCTTTTAACACTTTCCCCTCCTTCCACATCCCCATCTCACAGTTGCCCACTAAAGGCATCTAAGTTTTTGTTCAGAGAAATATCCAAAAAGGCTAAGCTCCTTCTTGGCAGTCTTTGCACTCCTCCTCAAGCTTTTTCCACTTCCTAATTCTCTCTAAAGGTCTCTTGGCGTCTCAGGTGCCCAAGCCACTCTAAAACCACTCCGGGATGTTTCTTTAAGTCATCTCCTACACAACAGGCTCAAGTGCCCCCTTGTCGAGAATAATCTGACAAGGGCCCATTGGCTCAGGCAGAACTCCTGTTCCTTCAGTGTGATCCATCTTAGCCAAGCATTAACAATGTGGTCCTATTTCTCCTTATATTTATTTACCATAGCAAAAAGCTTACCACTTTATTATTTTGATTACTTGTCTACAGTTGTTCTTTTTTTAAAAAAAATAATTTTTATTTTTTGTGAAAGTTTGCACAGCAAATTACATTCCCATTTAACAATTTCTATACGTATTAAGTGACATTAGTTATATTTTTCACAGTGTGTCAGCGTTCTCATTATTTCCACTTTGTTTGTTCTCTTTCCATTAATCTAGCTTCCCTGCCTTCCCCCTTACCTTTTCGTCTTTGCTTTAGGGTGAATTTTTTTTTTTTTCCATTTGCTCTCATATGGATGATTATTTAAAGGAGCACAATACCCCCCAGGGTGATATTGTTTATGAGTCAGTCTGTTATTGAAACCTGACCTTCAGGAGTGGCTTGCGTTCCAAGTTTAAAGGGTATTTCAGGGTGATAGTCTCGGGGGTTCCGCTAGTCTCTACTGGTCTGGTAAGTCTGGCCTTGTTTAGGAATTTGAGTTTTGTTTTACATTTTTCTCCCATTCTGTCCGGGTCCATCTATTGTGTCCCTGGTCAGAAAGGTCAGTGCTAGCTGGGCACCATCCAGTTCTTCTGGTCTCAGGATAGATGAGGCTGTGGTTCGTGTGGGCTCTTAGTCCTGTCAACTAGTTTTCATCTTTGATTCTTTGGTTTCCTTCATTCTCTTTTGTCCCAGATGAGTATAGACCAATAGATGTATCTTAGATGGCTCCTCATAAATTTTTAAGACCCCAGACACTACTCACCAAAGTAGGATGTAGAACATTATCTTTATGAACTGTGTCATGCCAGTTGACCAAGTCGTTGCATGAAACTATGGTCATAAGCCTTCAAACCAGGGCTTCCAGTTGGTTCATTCTGGTTCAATCCCCTGCTGAGAATTTGCATTTCCACCCCAGATATACTGAATCAGAATCTACATGTTAAAAAATGATTCTTATGTATAAATAAATTGTGAGAACTTCTGCAGCAGTAGTGGTTCTCGGAATTGGTCCTTAGCCAGCAGCAGCGTTAGCATCACCTGGGAACTTGTTGTAAATGCAAATTTTCAGCAGTGAGTTGAACTGGGCCAAACCAGCTCGAAGCCTTGCTTTAAACCCAGTAAACCAATCTCGGGAGATGTTTGGTTGTGTTTAGGAAGTATCTATAACTGTGCAGCCTGTGTTCTTTATTATATATATGAATATATATGCAGCACACACAAACGTGTACACACATGCCTACAGATATACCTATATATGCACACCCGTGTACTTATATGTGCCCTCCTCTGCACATATATGCATACATATCTACCTATGTAACCATACATATATTTTTTGGTTGGTATTACTGTTGTTTCAAAATTGTTATATCATTTACCCAGAATGATCCCTTATTCTTGTGTACTTCCTATTGTCGTCATTTACCTCCGTCAGGTTGTGCAGACATCACCTGTACTCAGCATTGCCTGTCCCACCACCAAAAATAACAAGTGTCTACTATCTAGAAATTGATTTCCCCTACCATCTTTGGTAACCATAAAAGAATGTTGCTTTCTGTACGTATACCTACTCTTTTTTTGTCTTTTTATAAAAGTGAGACCATATTTACTGTTTTTCTTACCCATGAGCTAGGGCAGATTTGTCTTTCTTTGATCATAGTAGACGTTCAGTAAACCTTTGTCTAATGACAAAATGGACCCGCTAATTGGAGCAGATTCATTCTAAGGTGTGAGTGACAAATGATCTTAACCTTCTCAGACATTTTTGCATTTTCTAAAGAAAAGATGCATCATTTTAGTAAACTAGTTGCTAGTCTTCAAATCATGTAACAAAGTGGAAACAAATCATTGAGGTATTGCGAGGGACGGCGGTTTTTGGTATACAGAAAGTCCTATAAAGGAGTCGTACATGAATGCATAACCACAAGGAAAGGTATCTGCCTTAAGCTGTTACTGGTTTTCTAAAAAACATTACATTACATTCTGTTTCTGAGCTCACAGATTCTCTGTAATCCCCTTGTATGTTTTCACAGCAGGTTTTGGAAGGGGCAGGAGGAGTCCCACGGTATGGGAGTAGAGGAGAGAGAATCGGGTGGACAGAAGTCATTGTTTACATGTACTATATGGGGACTTCTTGTGCTGTTTTTTATAAGGCAAAGGCTATTGTCCATTGTGCTACTAGCTCTTAATTGTTTGTTTATTTAACTAAGGGTTTTATAACCCTAGTAAAAGTTTAAGAGTTTTAGTATGTTTGGTCTGTTGCTCTGTTTGTTTGAAAAGACTTGGCTCTTTCTCTTTAAAACTGCTGAAGTGAAATGCTGAAATTCTTCAGTACAGCAGGGGATCCATAACAATTTACGGTTAAAGAGTCAGTGGCTCTGGGCGTTGCTTCCATACCCTCTAGGGCTTTTAGTAGTGTTGGCCTCCTTTAAGCAAATTCTTTTGAGATAAGCTTATAGTGCCCTGCTTGGTCAGGAGAGGCCACCGTATCTGAGGGTTGGCAGCATCAGCTCAGTCTCTTCATGGAGTAATCTGTAACAGACCTAGAGAAAGAGAGAGGTTGAAGGAGAGAGGGAGGAGGAGGGAGATACAAAGAGGAAGAGATCAAATACGTTCTTTTCTTCCTGATTATTCATAAAAATAGGAAAAATAAAATACGTGTTGTGACTAGAGAAACTGGGAAGATGGAGTCATTCACCGAATAGGCAAACCCTTGTTAGGCCTTTCAGTGTGCTAAGTATACTCTGTGACAGGGATGGCAAATAGCATAAAATTGAGCCAGAGAATCAGTCTCGTTAACTGCAGAGGGTACAAAATATTCATGGAACAAAAAAGCAGATGCAGTTCAAAGCTCATCCCCTAGCTTTTGCTAAGCAAACAGGTAAGGCATTTAGTTAGTTATAAAAGATACTAACTCAATTTGCCTGAAGTCTCTGTTTTGCTAATAACTGCAAGCACTATGATGCAGTTTATTTGGACCAAACTGTTCATGACTGGATTCCCAGGGATCCATACTTTGAAGTTCAACCATTCATACTTTTTGACAACTGCACTGTACCTTTTGCTAACACTGTGGAAGACAGGGAACTTAGACACAAAGGCAGGTGAAGAATCTGGCTTTATAAACTATCCTGAATAAAGTTTTCAGGCTTCAACAATAAATCACTCTGTTAAAATTTTGCTATATATATATATGCCTATATATATGTGTGTGTATATATGTATATGTGTATCTAGTACAATTTTTATATATGTATGTATATGCATATATATATACACATGTAAACTAAACCAATTGCTGTTGAGTCGATTCCGACTCGTAGTGACCCCCTAGGACAGAGTAGAACTGCTCCATAGGGTTTCCAGTGAGTGCCTGGTGGATTCAAACTGCCGGCCTTTTGGTTAGCAGCCATAGCTCTTAACCACTACACCACCAGGGCTTCCTGTACACATATATGTACATATAAAACCAAGACCCATTGCCGTCGAGTTGATTCTGACTCATTGCAACCCTGTAAGACAGACTAGAACTGCCCCATAGGGTTTCCAAGGAATTGCTGGTGAATTCAAATTGCCAACCTTTTGCTTAGCATGGAGCTCTTAACTACTGCACCACCAGGGCTCCGTGTGTGTGTCTGTGTATAATTTATAGAGTAATAGTTACGTTTTAGATTGAACTCTGGTGACCTGTATTTTCCTTCCCATACTCCATATGTGATTTTACTTTCCACGTGCCTCAGTAGTTTTGTTTGTACCTATGAGTATCATAGGGATATGAAAAGGTGACATAGTGTTGGTAAAATATTCTGAGCACTTGGCAAGTTACATGAGTAATAATAATAGTAGAAAATCTAGTACTTTTTCTGTGGAACGTGCCAAAAAGCATTTATAAAGTTTTATGAAAAAATCTCAGGATTATAATAGTTCTAATTTATTGAGAACTTGCTATGTGCTAGGCATATTGCATATATTTTCTCATTGAATTTTTGAAAGAAATCCATGAGGTTGGTACATGATTTTCAAATGAAGATGCTGAGGTTCTGAAGAAAAGGTGAACTAAGGTGCTTAAGGTCTCCCGAATCCAAATCCCGTGCTCTTATCCGCTATACTGTATAAAAAAATAGCTCCTTTTATGTTGCTACTTGTGCTTTTTAATGCTGACTGCATGCCTTAGTGTGCTCAACACTTTACTAACATTAGCTTATTTAATCCTCCCACTTATGAGAGGTAGGTGTTTTCGTTTTGTCTTGTCTTCTACCATTTTATTTATGAGACATAGGATAACACAGTATGTAAGTATCAGAGCTGGGATTTGAACCCAGGGGGTGTCTGACTCAGAAGACTCTGGCTTTTACCATTATGCATTATTGTCTCTGAACTAAAGCAGTTCATGCTCACAAGCTTTTTCAGTAGTTTCTCAAAGCCCTTAGGATGAGCTTCAGAGTCCTTTATGTGCCCTATACTCCCTGTATGATTTGCCTATGCCAAGTGTTGAGCCTTCTAACCCTCACCGCCCCTGTGTTCCACCTTGTTGCCTCTGTTCCAACCACACTTGCTTTATGTTCCTTGAACTGACCAAGCGTTTTTTCTCCACCACAGTGGTTAAGGACTCAGCTGCTAACCAAAAGGTAGGCAGTTTGAATTCACTAGCTGTTCCTTGGAAACACTATGGGGCAGTTCTACTCTGTCCTGTAGGGCTGCTATGAGTAGGAATCAACACAATGGCAATGAGTTTTTGGTGTATGGCCTGTTCCCATGCAGTGTTTTCTGTCCAGAGAAAACCTCTGTTCCCCTTACCTTAGTTTTTAGGAGTGCTTTCTATAGGAGGCCTTACCTGAGCCGGTGTCTAGATTATGTCTGCCTCTCTGCTCTCTTAGAACACCTATGGTTGTGTAGTATCTGTCCTTGACCACCCCGTAAGCTCCATGCAGTTTCAAATACCATTATCTGATGTCTCTCCAATGCTTGACACATGGTAGGCACTTAGCAAATCTTTATTGCACAATGTGTGGAAGGAATGAATGGTCTCAAAATTCTCTTTCTCCTGAACCCCTGTCTACACTCTCCTGTTTCTGAGTCTTATTTTCTTCTGTGTTCCCTTCAGCTCTTTTCTTATCTTTGTTCCTGGAAGTTTGCACCCATGGTGCCCTCTGCAACTACTTTGGAGACGAACTAATCTGATCCCCAGCTAGATATTAGCCCCTTGAGTACATAACAGGGTACATATTTGTTATATTGAAGCAAATTGATACCATAACTCAGTCTTAAGAAGGTTTATTTCACAAGGGTCACAAGAATTGAATCAAAGGGCTGCTGCAAAAGTTTCTTTTCTGGTAAATTACAAGTCCAAACTTGGCTGAGAACTGTAGCTAGAATGGGCCAATTTAGAGTAAGCTAGTGCTTTGATCCTGCTCCTGGGGAAGGGTAACCCGCCTTTCAGTCATCCCTCACAGTGCTCCCAGGCTGGCTTCGAAGATGCAGGAAAAGACTGTTAATTTCTTTGAAGTCCTGTTGTGGATAATGCCTCAGTAGTTGAGGGTTCAGGCTCTGGACTATAACTGCATGGGGTTGCTTCTACTTCTTAGGGACTCATCAGTCTTAGGCACGCGTTGTTGTTAGTTGCTGTTAATTCGATTTTGAACTGCTCCATAGCATTTTCCAGGTTGTGACCTTTCTGAAGTAGATCACCAGGCCTTTCTTCTAAGGTGCCTCTGGGTAGGTTCTAACTGCCAGCCTTCTGGCTAGTAGTTGAGCACTTAAGCATTTGTGCCACCCAGGGACTCATAGGTACACATTTGGCCACACATTTTCTCATCTGTAAAACCTCAAATTTTTTTGTGAAGCATAAATAATACGACCTATGTAAGGCATAGAGCAGGATTCCTGGCACATTGTAATGACTCAATAAGTGATAATTATCATTTTTTTAATAATTTATACATAAATAGAACTTCACTGTTTGCAGAACGTTTTCACCTACCATATTGTAGTAGATCGGTAGGGAGCCCTGGGGAAACTTGCCTAGGCAGTCTTCTTTTGATAGAGACTTCTAAATAGACCATATATCTCAAGTGTCACTTATGATAGTCTAATTCTCAGTCAGAAATCTCTTTTTTCCTTTGAAAACTCCATAGGGTTATGGAAACAGAAGATAGAAAAGCTAGTAGGTCAACATGCTCTTCTCTTGCTGGCTTGGGATTCCTCCTGTGGTCTGTCTGCAGTGTTGTTTCAGTTACAGTTTAAATTCCCTCCAGCATTGAGACTTCCAGTGCATTTCTCGGGAAGCTATTCTTTTAACATATTGCCATTAGGATTTTTTTCTTGATATAAAACCTGAATTTTCCTTTGCTTAATTTAATCCCTCTTCACATACACCCCGGACCTCTTTAAATAATTCTTTTCCCTCCTTGCCATTTGCACCTTTCAGTTACTTGTAGAGAGTTGTTATAGCTCCCTTTGGACCTAATCCTATCACTGTAATTCATGTTGGGCAAGCTGTACATTTTGTATTAGTCGATGGGCATATTCTACGAATGCTCTCTTACTAGAATAAAGGCAATTCTCCAGTGGTGTTATCCAAACCTTATCATCAATAACAGCTACTACATGTGAAACAAAGCAAGTGACTTTTTTGAGAAAACAAAGAAGGTAATGAAGAGGAAGACATCGTATACATTTTTGTATTATTCTTATCAATTATGGGAGTGCATCTTGTTATAAATAATGTAACATGTAGCTATCTTCATTTAATCTGTAGTCTGCAGTTACGGAGAGAAATACTATATGAGTAGCTGAACTGGCGGATAAGCCAACATAAATTTTTAGTTTTTAAATTTGAAGGGGTGGGTGTGTTTGTGTGCATATGTGTCTCATGTTCTGGACATTTACACAAAATACTGAAGATACCAAGAAAACTGAATTCAAGAGAAACTGGATCACTGATGAGTTTTACCCATCAAAATGGAATATGGACCTCTTTCTTTAAAAACCCCTAAAGCCACGACTCTTAAGAAATATGGGGCTGGCCTTTCTGATGGGAAGAGACATGAAGAATTTTGACATATGCATTTGATTGTCTACAAGTGTCTCTGACAAGTTGGAAAGTGTTTTCCAGGGAGAAGGAGGTTCCATGACCACTGCTGGTAGTTCAGGGTCTAATTATTTTCTAGGGTACTTTCCTATTGGCTTTGGAGACTCAAATTAGCCATTGGTAACCCCCCACCCCCAAACAAAAAACAAAACAAGAATTATTGTGAATAAGTTTCTGTATCTTAGGCAGCTAACCCTCCACTTTGAGACAGTCATAGAGTTTTAGAACTTCATAGCTGGAAAAGAATGTAGAAGTCCAGCCTTTCCTGAATTAATCAAAAAGAGAAACTCAGGTTCAAACATTAAGTGACATATTTAAGATGCATAGGAAGTTAGTGGCAGATTTGGTATTTGAGCCCAGGCTTTTTGTCCTACAATAAAACTCACTCATAAATTGGTATTTAAATTAAACTTAAATGCATGCCATGACAAGTAAATTGAAAAACAGAGCGAAATGGATATCAACTAAATGTTCTATTCTAAAATACATCTTATTAATCATTTTAATATTTGAATTAAATGAAAGAACTTAGATATTACTTAAGTTGAGTATAAACTCTATTTTCAAGGCAGCGTAACTCTAAACAATCAGTCCCACAAATTTTACCCTGGCAGTTTCCTCCCTGATCCCAGTGATCAACTAACCTTCATCTCTAGTCTTATTTCCTATGGTTTTGTTCCTGTATTTTTGTCTTCCCTTGTGGTTTTTACTTTCCCCGGAATGTTCCTTTCTTCAACTCAATCTGTGGTGCCTTTTTTCCACTGCCTTCTTGTAAACTCAATGCAACTGCACACTCAGTATTTCTGGACCGTTTGACCACCTATCTTTATATGAGAGTCTGTACACCTTGTTCTGTCATTATTGAGTTCCCTTCTCTTCTGTCAGCTATGTACACACTTCCGTGTCCCACCCCAACACTTCTCCTTCCTGCCTTTGCTCTTGCCATTCTTCCTTGGATTGGCTCATTTCCTGTCAAAGACTATGGAGTAACAGCCCTTTCAGCATCATCTGGATGCTGGGGTCCATTTCCTGCATGTTGCCCCCGTATGAATGTTTTTTCAACCTTTTAAGTCTCAAGGGTAGAATCAGAAACTGTACTTCAGTCACAAGCCCATCAGAAATGTCCTATCCTGCACTCATCTGCATATCCAGCCTGACATGATCTCTCCCTTCTTCTAGTCTCTACTGCTGTCCATTCTTTTTTTTAAATTGTGCTTTAGGTGAAAGTTTACAACTCAAGTTAATTTCTCATTAAAAAATTTATACACATATTGTTTTGTGACATTGGTTGCAGTTCCCACAATGTGACAGCACATTCTCTCTACCCTGAGTTCCCTGTGTCCGTTCGACCAGTTCCTATCCCTTCCTGCCTTCTCATCCTGCTTTTGGACAGGAGCTGCCTATTTAGTCTCGAATATCTGATTGAAGTAAGAAGCACGTTCCTCATGTATTATTTTTTGTTTTATAGTCCTGCCTGATCTTCATCTGAAGAGTGGGCTTTGGGAATGGTTTTTGTTCTGGGTTAACAGAGTGTCGGGGGGAACCATAGTTCTGGGGGTTCCTCCAGTTTCTGTCAGACCATTAAGTCTGGTCTTTTTATGTGAATTTGAATTCTGTTCTACATTTTTCTCCTGCTCTGTTTGGGATTCTCTACTGTGTTCCCTGTCAGGGCGTCATTGGTGGTAGCTGGGCACCATCTAGTTCTTCTGGTCTCAGGCTGGTGGAGTCTCTGGTTCATTTGGCCCTGTAGTCCTTTGAGCTAGTAATTTCCTTATGTCTTTGGTTTTCTTCATTCTCCTTTGCTCCGAGTGGGATGGGACCAGTAGATGTATCTTAGATGGCCGCTTGCAAGCTTTTAAGACCACAGCTGCCAGTCACCAAAGTGGAATGTAGAACATTTTCTTTATAAACCATGTAATGCCAGTTGACCTAGATGGCCCCCAAAACTATGGTCCCCAGCCCCCAGTACCAGTTACTCTGTCCCTCAAAGTGTTTGGACGTGTCTAGGAAACTTCTTTGCTTTTGCTTTGGTCCAGTTGTCCACTGCTCTCCTTTTAAAGCATATACATTTTTCTTTGGTCATGTTGTTGTTATTAGCTGCTGTTGAGTTGATTCTGACTTACGGCGACCTTATCGATGACAGAACGGAATATTGCCCAGTCCTGCTTCATCCTTACAATCACCAGCATGTTATAGTCTATTGTTGCAGCTATTCTGCCAATCCATCTTATGGGGGACTTCCCACGCTCTCCTTGGCCCTCTGCTTCACCAAACGGTGTGTCCTCCTATTGCAATAGATTCCTCCTGATGATGTGTTCAAAGCAAGCAAGTCATACAATGTTCTTATGTTCCATAAGGTTTTCATTGGGTGATTTTTGGAAGTAGATCACAGGCCTTTTTTTGTAGTCTGTCTTAGTTTGGAAGCTCTGTCGAAACCTGTTCACCATGAGCAATACTGCTGGTATTGAAATATTGGTAACTTTACTAAATTTTGAGCTCATACTAAATTATGAACTTCTAGAGTGCAGACTGGATCATTTCCATCTTTGTATCTTCATAGCATCTATCATAGTGCCTTAGACATAGTAAGTATTCAGATAGTGAGTGTCAAATGAGTAACTGAATGAATGAAACAAAGGTTTCCTAAAATTGAATGTGAGTGACCTCCTGTATCGGTTAAAATATTTACTTGGTTTATATAAGAAATCAGATGGCAGGGAAAGGGTATGTTGAAAAATAAATTCAGTTACTAACTACAGAACTTAGAAGCCAAGAGCAATGTATGCATTCTTATCTAGTGATTATATTGATAGTTTTGTGATAGGTGGTTGCAGTCCTATACAGATTTGAAGAAAAAATGTTAAACTTTCCATTTTTCCTTTTTTATTCTATATATCAAGTGTAAAGAGCTGTAACCCATTAACTGCTAAACAGTTCACAGTTGTTTCCAGAATAGTGAAGGTAGCTGTTACAATAATAATTGTAAAATATAAAGTAATCACAAACAGGTTCATGCTCTGTGTAATGATCAGATAACTCGAATAAAAGCAGCAGTTATGTGTTCTGGCCCACACTGGAGGTGGAATACCAGAAAAACATGCGCAATGCCTGCATATTATTAAAAAGGCAACACTTTACATGTACGTTGTACTTAAAAGTTTGAATGACCTGGATAGCAGAAATAGACAATACCCATGTTTTGGAATACCTTAAAATTGCACATACAGTTACAAATTGCCGTTTTATAAGTTTTCCACAGTGTAGCAAATTTGTACTTGTAGCTTGATTCATGATAAGTTTGCATAACATTTACTGAGGGTTTTCATTTGGCTAGTTCATTTCTTCAACCTCTTTCTTATGGGTGGTACCGATTCATTGTCTAAATCCATGGGTCTACATCTGAGAAGAAGGGGGGAGGGGTGGGGAAGAAATCCACAGACAAAGGTCTGTAATCAAACAAACTACAAAAACCCCAGCAGAGAGCAGCAGGTATCAGTTAAGATTCAGTGAAGGCAAGTCCATTTTTTACAATAGGCTACTAGTATGTGTAACAGGCTCATTCACATTCCTTATTTTGCTTCTTTCTTTCTTTGCTGTCTGTGACAGTCCCAAGCTCAGATCCACTGTGTGGTGTGTGGTGTGTGGGAGGAGAGAGGACATGGGGACTTATGAACGTTGTTTCTCTATACTCATTCAGGTTGGGTTTATAGAAGGTACTTTGATCCAACTGTAAATTATCAGACCTTGTAAATCAACCATAACCACAAATCAACCCAGCATCTGCCAAGAAGAAACTTAATTGGGTTTAAAAGATACTAGGCTATATATAGGTAAGTGAGAATTTGGTTAAAAAGAGAAAATTATGGACAATTTTCCTTGGTCATAGTTGATGGATATGTTGTTACTTTATTACTAGGGAACATTTTTGCTACAGGTTTGATTTAGTTTGGCCCTATCAAAATAGGATTGAAATAATGTTAATTTAGAGAATCTGCTTCTATCTTTAAGAGAATATGGGCATATACCAGCGATTACACTATTACTGGCGATTACACTGCCTCATTAATTTCATTGTATGGTTCAGACAGCCTTCAAACCAAACCCGTTGCCTTGGAGTCGATTCTGACTCATAGCGACCCTATAAGACAGAATAAATAGAACTGCCCATAGGGTTTCCAAGGAGCGGCTGATGGATTCGAACTACTAGCCTTTTGGTTAGCAGCCAAATTCTTAACCATTGCACCATAGTCTCATGATTATCCATCATTATCTGAATCTGCTGGTGATGAGCCTTAATTACTATTATGGGACCTTAGGCAAAGAGCTTAATTCCTCTGGACTGAAAAACTGCGTTCTGGACTAGTTGGTCTCTGATTCTTTTCCTACTGTAAAATTCTATTTTTTTATGTGGTAATTTCATTCCATGTTAATGGTAATTAAAACTCTGCATGTAATCAAACTAACTGAAGAGTCAGGCAAGGATCGGAGTTAATATCATGTGTAAAAATTATCCAAAGAGAAGTGCAAGGTGCTTGAAAATAGTTTCCTGAACACATCGGCTCTTGAACCCTTTAGAGGTATGGACCTAGTCAGTGCTGCACTGTGAGGTGCTCTTAATACTGATTTTCAACTTACGTTTTTATTCTCCGGAGGATCTGAGCAAGTTTCAAGCTGATTGTTCCATTTTAGCCACATTTTTTATTATCCAGAATGCCGTGTCTCATTTACTTTGATGGCACTGGGTTTTGTGTATGACAGCTGTGGTGATTATTAACAAATATCTTTTTTGAAACAAAAAATCTAAAACAGGAACTTAACTTTTCCCCATGACTTACAGAGTGTTTTCATTAAAAAAAAATTATAAACATGAATATATACCCATCTTTGACGGCCTTAATTTTTTTTTATAATTTTTTTCTTTTTTAAGAAATGTTACTGTGCTTTAGGTGAAAGTTTATAGCGCAAATCAGCTTTTCATTCCAAAATTCATACACAAATTGTTAAGAGCCTTAATTTCTTTTGAAGTAGATGACATAGAATATTCAATTTTGCTACATAGATAGTAAAATCAGCATGCCACAAAAATGGTGAGTCTAATACTTTTAAACTCCAATTGTTTTTCCAAACTTCTCTGAATGTGATAGGCTTCCCTTCAAGATAAGTAATGTCCTAAGAATTTGGCAGTGCTATAAAATGGAAATAGAGTGGTAATTTATACTTCAGGTGTTAGAGGTCCTGGAACCCAGTCTGAAAGGGCTCATACAAGGAACCAGCATAGTAATTTGTAGAAACACAGCTTCTTGGAATTATTGGGTTCAAAAGGAAAATTCTTTTCTGCCTTTTTGTAAGAGTTATTCTGTTGTTACAAGAGGTGTATGGATTTGATTTATGGATGAGTCCTGCTGTAAATAATAAAATAATCAAATGGATGTCAGCAAAGGATAAGGAGTTACTTTCAGAAGTTAGAGTGAAATTAAATAACTCTTGAGTCCACTTATGAAAGTGCCTGTTGTTCTCATTGCAAGAACAGTTGAATGGCAATAAATACTGTGTTAAGAAAGTTGGTTTGTGTTGTGGATAAGGCTTTTATAAATACTTAAAATGGACTCAGCACACACCCATTTACGCGCTCCAGTTTCTGTTTACCCTTGCAACATTTTGAAAGCTCTGCTCAGCTGTTTAAGCCAGTAGGAAGCATGGGCACTTGTAGAGCATTTAAAACTTAAATATAAAGCATTTCCAGCATATTATGGCTGTGCTGTGGGGTTTCAGGTTAATGTGAATGTCAGGCCAAAGTGGGGAGAACTTTATAAGACACTCCGATGCCATTTTACTATGAGATGAGAATAAAGAAAGGAAGACATAGAAAAGGAAGCAATTTTGTCATCTTCAAGTATATCCAAGGAAAATACCTTATTTTAAAGAGAGAAATGACTGGAAGGCATGTAACTGGTTATCTAGTATATGGTATTTTGTGATCCAGATTGCTTGGATCGTGGAAAAAATTTTGAAAAATAAGTCACAGTATATTCCTCTATATTTTTTTCCAGGAAGTATTAGACCTTTGTATAATATGTGCATACTTTTTATGAATTAGAACCTGAATCATAAATAAAATGTTAATTTGTAGACACATTGAACTGTGGAGCAGATGGAAAAATAGAAATGTGTTAGAAAACTAGGTATTTGCAGAAGCTAATGGAGTTAATTGGTCTCATTTGACTACCTTATTTTCCCAAACCCCCCAAAGACTGGGCTTTTTAAAAAAATTTCTTTAATTAAAAATGAGCTTGGTACGTTAACACCTATTATAACCTTTCATTTTTTCCCCAGTTTTCTGTATAAATGTCTTTATTTATAGAACCGCCCTTAGGAGTCCAGTATTAGTAAGAACATTAGTAAACTGGGAGCAGTAAGAAGGGTGCTAATGCTGTACGAAAGCTATTATACTAGCCATATATATTGGGATAATATGTGCTTCTACACCTTATTATTATTTCCCTGTCTTGTTTCCTTTTTGATTACATAGAGAAAGACCTATTTGCCTTTAGCCTGAGAATGGTACACAAATAAAAATGCATAAAATAATGACTGTAGAGCATAATTTAATTTTTAAATACCAGTACTTGAACATATTTTGGTTGGTTAAATTACATGGTACACACCCATTGAAATATCAACAGTGTGAAATCAGAGAAATCACAGCCCTGAGTTAATCAATACCATGTGTGGAGATAATTTTCCCCAAATTATTCCTTGTGTAAGGAAAAAGTTAAAAAGCAAAATATTTAGCTGTTCACCAAGAGTGCTTTTTAATTAGAGCTTTATGTTTTGGGCTGCCACTTTGAAATGTATAGTGAATATTAAATACACTGTTGCATACTGCAGAGGACTCTGGGACATTATTCCTTTAATGTCATCACTAACATATTGCATTTGTATTGATTATCTGTGGTTTCTGTATATGGATGTTTGAGTTTGGGCAAACTACTTACGGTTTCAAAGGATTTGGATAATGTTACACTGTAGAGTTAGAAGTCTCTTTGAATATCGTATGGCATAGGGACAGGGACAAGTTTCAGTGCATTTATTAGGCCCCTGCTGTAGAAACAGGAACAATAAACCATCTTTTTAAAGTTAAGAGATCTTGGAACGGGCTACTGTAATAAATCCTGGGCTTAAGAAGAGTGGTACGTGCTGCAGTGCTGAAGTTGTTTATTCATCTGGAATGTATTAGAATCTTGATTAATAAGAAGACATCTGTAGTTTTACATAAAAGCAGAGCTGGCAGTTTGGCAACTAGATATGGAAGGGAGACTGAAGAGCCAGTTCTATAGAGTGCTGTTGTTTGCTTTTGACCAAGTACTAGTATTCCTAAAAATACAGAGCAAAGTGACATTAACCCCTTACAAAACTGCAACATATAATTAAAATCTGTAGCTTTGAGAACAGATACAAACCCGTTGCCGTCAAGTCATTTCCAACTCATAGCGACCCTATAGGACAGAGCAGAACTACCCCATAGGGTTTCCAAGGAGCGGCTGGTGGATTCAAGCTGCCGACCTTTTGATTAGCAGCCAAGGTCTTAACCACTGAGCCACCTATAAGGACCTACATGGGAAATGATTTTGTATTTTTCACCTTTCTTGGAGAAGATCCAAGTGGAAGAAAGAAAAATATCGGTTATTCGATTATTTGGTTTATATAATACCAAACATCTGGATACTTGCAAATCTAAAATTTAGCATTTCATAGAACGTATTTTGGCATTTAATAGATTGTTTTAACTTCGCATGTAACAATCTTTTGCCCTCACGGTAATTTTTAACCAAACAGAGGTACATGATTTCTGTATAAAATTCAAGATGGTTTGAACAATCTCTATTTCGAGAGGGCATGGACATTATAGTGTTTGAGGGAAATAAAAATCAAAGCCCGAAAAATTTGTATGATTTACAGATCAAGGGGATGGTTTCCTGGATGCCAAAGCATTTTAGAAAAGGGAACGACAAGATCAGAACTCACTAGGTGGAGGATAACTGCCAAACGGCAATTAGTTTCTGAATAACCTGGCACCCAAGCAGACATTAGCCTCTAAGACCAACAGGTAAAAAGATTGTTACAGTATTTGCTGAAGGCAGCAATTCATGTATATTACAATCATTCTTACGGGAGTAAAAAGAACAAATTCTGACCAATTTAAAATATGACAGTTTCAAAAAAGAAGGACCCAAAATAAGGACAGATGGCTTACTGCAGATCTGTCCCACAGTAGAATGTGGCAGACACATCTGTGATGATAATTTATATATCAGGTCTTGGATACTCGTTGAATGCTGAGGGATGGATATTTTTGGCCACCCAGTCACAGACAGCTAAATAATATACAAGAGGTTCTAGAAACTGACTTGCTTAGTAGGGAGAGTGTTAATGGATCATATAACTAAAGAACAATAGACAAACAAAAATTGATTGAGAAAATTTCTTCACAGTCATCCTGAAACAAAAAAACCAAACCCATTGGTGTTGAGTCGATTCTAACTCATAGCGACCCTATAGAACACAGTAGAACTGCCTCATAGGGTTTCCAAGGAGCACCTGGTGAATTTGAACTGCTGACCTTCTGGTTGGCAGCCGTAGCTCTTATTTATTAATGTTAGGATATAGTTTATTTCAGAATATGATTGTCAGCCTTCAGTCTCCCCTCTTCAAAGTGTGATATTTTAGTAAATTTTAGACAGAGTCCAATTCTTTTATTTTAACAAAGACAGCAGAGATAAAAAGTAAAAATATATGGTGTCATAGATAATTTATTCTTAGTGTCTCTACCTGGCAAACTTCTGCTTATTTTTCAAGGATAAATTCAAAGAACACGTCCTTGAGTGGCCTTTCTATATCCTCCAAGACACAGTTGGTGCTTCTTCCATGGAGCTTCTGCAGCACTACAGTGGTGATTTCATTGTGTTGCAGTCATATATTTTTGTTCACTCATTAGCCAGTGAGCTACACAGTGTAACTATCGTGTCTTGGTCATCTTTGTATCTACTGTGATTAGTACAGTGTCTCCCCCGAAATAGGTGCAGTGAGTGATTGGATCAGGAGAACGGGACTGGGTTGGTAGCCAGGACACACCTGAAAATGTAATCACTCAGTCCTTTGGTAAATCTCAAAATTATCTTTGTCCTGACATTGCTGTAATAAAGGATTGGCAAACTTACTGCAAAAGGAAAGCTAGTAAATATTTCAGGCTCTGTGATACATAGGGTCTCTGTCACAGCTGGTCAGCTCTGCCATTGTCTGTGGAATCACCACTAAAAAAACGAACAAGCAAAAAAACACATACCAAAACAAAACAAAACAAAAACAATAGCAATTCCAACTCATGGCAACCCCATGTGTATCAGAGTAAAACTGTGTTCCATAGAGTTTTCAGTGGCTAATTTTTTGGAAGTAGATCACCAGGCCTTTCCTCTGAGTTGCCTCTGGGTGGACTCAGACCTGCAACCTTTCAGTTAGTAGTCAGTTGTGTTAACTGTTTGCACCACTCAGAGTCTGGAAGCACCATAGGCAACACTTAAACAATGAGCATGACTGTGTTCCAATAAAACTTTATTTACAAAAACAAGCTGTACCTGGCCTGCAAGCCACAGTTTGCCAATCCTCTTAAAATCTATTAAGCATTATTAGGTTCTCAGTAACTGTTTGGTGGCCTATACTGATTATTATGCTAGTACTTGAATTTTAAAGAATTGCAAGCTTGTGGTTTTATCCATTTATGACAGAAGGAAATTTGTGTACGTATACCTATGCCTAAACCCGAACCCGTTGCCGTCGAGTTGATTCCGACTCATAGTGACCCTATAGGACAGAGTAGAACTGCCCCATGGAGCTTCCAAGGAGTGCCTGGTGGATTCGAACTGCCATCCTTTTGGTTAGCAGCTGTACCAGTTAACCACTACAACAGCAGGGTTTCGCCTATGCCTACAGGGTCTTATATATTTACACTTTGTTGTTGATGATTAATTATAGGAGGAGGTAAGTGGGAGAGGTATGTAAAGTGTTTTACACAAAGTTCTCTATCTAGATGAAGTTAGAAAAGTACACAGGATGAAGGGATTGTTGTGCATATCAATAAACCCACTAAACCCACTGCCATCGAGTCGATTCTGACTCAGCGACCCTATAGGACAGAGTAGAACTGCCCCATAGAGTTTCCAAGGAGCACCTGCTGGATTTTGAACTATTGGACTCTTGGTTAGCAGCCAGTAGAACTGCCCCATAGAGTTTCCAAGGAGCACCTGCTGGATTTTGAACTACTGGACTCTTGGTTAGCAGCCGTGGCACTTAACCACTACGCCACCAGGGTTTCCTGCATATCAATATAGCTTTCCAAATAAGCTGTGCTAACTCAGATTATTTAGAAAACCATAAGATTGACTTTTCCTAAAAGCCCATATTGAGAAGTTTGCATTTAACCTGCCGCTGTGTAATCAATTGCATGATAATATATATCCAGTGTTTGCAAAAACTTTTCCAGGAGAATTGTGACAAAAGAAAAGTGAGCTCATGAAATTTTCTTGCTTTGGTACTCTGTGGTTGCCATCTTTGTCTGTGTTTTTCCTAGGCAGTTAAAGTTCCACCACTGGCATAATATAATATTTTAGTTTCAAAGGTATTGTTACTGAAATGCTATCAGTGGGGCATACATGTGAAGTTTTTTTTTTTTTTTTAATAGGAATGACAGCTTTGTGGTAATCTAACGCATCTCTAGTCTTTTGGCCTCCCTTTTGGTGTGTGAATGCTCACGTGCAGTTAAGATAGCTGGCTTTAATTAGAAAGTCAGCCTGTGCCTTTGGAATTGATTCCAGTTCTTTCTTATATATGGGGTTCAAAACTATGATCTTACCTGAATAATCTCATTGTAAAGAGTTGGACTAACTAGCCATGTAGTGACAACAGAGGACAAAATGGCTGGGGATTTAGGAGGGCTAGACATCACAGAAATTTCTCCTTTACTAATCGTATGTAACTAGTCACTGGGTCTTTTTGATGTCTTCTTCGAAACAAGTGGATGTATGCCCTTCACTCTATCACTGCTGCTGCTGCTACTCCTTTAGTTCTTTTTTCTTATTTCTCACTTGGACCATTGCCATAGCCCCATAAGTGGACTCCCTGCCTCCAGCCTCATCTGGTCCCTCTGATCTAGAGTGCTCTGATGGAATCCCATCACTGCTGATTGAAATCCTTTAACAGTTCTCTGCTGCCTGCAGATAAACTCAGAACCCCTAGCTTGATAGACAAGTCATGATCTGGCTCCTGACTGTTTGTGACATCCTGTCTTCTGCCATGTTCTCCCACAAATTCTGTGTTCTGGTCCATGGTGCTTGATACTGGCTGCCCATTAGCATCCTCTGGGAAACTTTTAATAAATACTAATACTGACATTTCACCTGCAGCCCAGTGCAATGAGAATTTCTGGGAGTGGGATAGAGGCGTTAATATTTTTATAAGTATTTGTGAAAAGATCTCCAGGTGATTTTAATGCACAGCTAAGGTCAAGTTCTTCTGTCTAGACATTTTATGACAGCATTGGTTCACTGATCACATTATTTTTGCTTTTGTACACACTTTTCTTTCTGCCTGGAGTGACCAGTCCCCTTTCCTCTACCTGGCAAACTTCTGCTTAATTTTCAAGGATAAATGCAAAGAACACATCCTTGAGTGGCTTTTCTCTATCATCCGAGACGCAATCGGTGCTTCTTCCAAGGAGCTCCTGCAGCACTTTTGTAGTGGCTTCTGTTACAGTGCTGATTTCATTGTGTTGCAATCATATATTTTCATTCACTCATTAGCCAGTGAGCTATACAGTGTAACTGTTGTGTTTTGGTCATCCTTGTATCCACTGTGATTAGTACAGTGTCTCCCCTGTAATAGGTGCAGTGAGTGATTGGATCAGGAGGACGGGACTGGGGTGGTAGCCAGGGCACACCTGAAAATGTAATCACTCACTGCTTTGGTAAACCTCAAAATTGTCTTTGTCCTGATGAAATATTAGTTAAAAAAAAGAACTAGTCAGGGAACTAGTGAGCATTGTCAGATAGGAAGAAAGACATGGCAGTCTGCTTCTGTAGAGATTTACAGCCTTAGAAACCCTATGGGGTTGCTAAGCGTCGAAATGGACTTAATGGCAGGAGGATGGGTGGCTCAAATAGGAGAATTTATAGAATGAGCAGCACAATGGAAACCCTTCCATGGGATGGCAAACAACTTAGTTCGTGTGACCGCAGCCATAGTAAAGGATATGGTCAAGGCTTAGGGCAAGAAAGGCGACAAAGGGACGAGAGAAAACAATAACAACCATTGAACAGGATCCTCTCTTAGGCGGGGAGAGAAAATCAGTGCACAAATTGAACTCTCTCAAAGATAACTTGCTAGTAATGAAGTTTAAAGATAAGATTGGGAAATTTACCAGAAAGCAAAATGTTTCTTTTAGTTAAAGGATGGTGGAAGGAAAACTAATGCAAATAACATAAACCCAAAGCAATAAATGAAGTTTCAAAGAAGATGAGGCTAAATAACTTTTATTTATTTATGGTAGTCTTAATAAAAAAAAAAAAAAAAAAAAGTTTTTTTTTTTTTTAATAATAGTTTTGATATTTTGGGGTTTTGATCATCTTTGCTAATAGCAACAGTATAAAATATAGCCAACAGATTAGCTAGAGGGAAAAAAAGGATAAAACATAAAGGAAATCTGTAAAAAAGAATGATCCTTGTCCCTTGTAGAGAGTTGTTGTTAGGTGTTACTGAGTCTGTTCCAACTCGTAACAACCCTGTGTATAACCAAGTAAAACACTGGTCCTTTGCCGTCTGCCCAGTCGTTGCTATGTTTGAGCTCATCGTTGCAGCCACTGTGTCAGTCCATCTTCCTGAGGTCTTCCTCTTTTTCTCTGATGCTCTGCTTTACCAAGCATGATGTCCTTCTCCAGGGACTGGTTCTTCCTGATAATATGTCCAAAGTACGTGAGACAAAGTCTCACCATCTTTGTTTCTAAGGAGCATTCTGGCAGTACTTCTTCCAAGACAGATTTATTCATTCTTCTGGCAGTCCATGGTATGTTCAATATTCTTCCCCAACACAGTGATTCAAAGGCATCAATTCTTCTTTGGTCTTTCTTATTCATTGTTCAGCTTTTGTATGTACATGAGGCGATTGAAAATACCGTGGCTTGGGTCAGGCGCACCTTAGTCCTCAAAGTGACATCTTTGCTTTTTTAACACTTCAAAGAGCTCTTTTGCAGCAGATTTTCCCAATGCAATATGTTGTTTGATTTCTTGACTGCTGCTTCCATGGGTGTTGATTGTGGATCCAAGTAAAATGAAATCCTTGGCGACTTCAATCTTTTCTCGTTTATCGTGATGTTGCATATTGGTCCAGTTGTGAGGATTTTTATTTTCTTTATATTGATCTACCCATATATAAAGGTTGTAATGTTATATTCTATGTGCTCACCTAAAAGGACCATACATATTATGAATGTTCCCAAAATATGAATAAAGTTTAGTATCTTTTGAGCAACAAACTCATTTAACAGTTGTTTTGAAAATTTTTTTCATAAAGTGCACTAGACTTTGTAAAAACGTGATATATACATTTTAAATAGTTCTGTACATATTTCTCCCAAACCAAGTGGGTAAGGATGTCATTTTTTATCACCAGTACCTAGCAGAATGCCTGTTTGATGAATGGATGAATGAAAGAAAGAATGAAGAGACTAATACCAGTTAAGAAAGCAGTTGGGACTGTTTTACATCTAATATGCCATCTCCTCCAGTGTCTTCAATCATCTACATACTTGCCAAATGATGTATGAAGCTTAGAATAAAAATCATGTGAGTTCAAAAATATACAGTGAAGAAATTATGCATTATAGAAGTATTCATTGATGGCCCACAGTAAAATTAATGGAATTTTAAAAAATCTCTTTTCAAAACAGGCATGCTGAGACTAAACAACTTTGCATAAGTGAGATCAATGAAAAATTGCTAGAGCAAATTCGACTCACTTATTTTCCTGAATTTTCAAAAACAACACTTAAAAGATAGGCAGGCCCCAGCTTAGCTTGTGTTCCAAAAGTTAATAAGTTGATCACTTGGAATTCACCACACGTTTTCCATTGGAACAATGCTATAAATGAGGATTGGGTTCTCAGGCTAGCCTGTATTTCGTTTTTTGTTGATTATTATTTTTTAGCATGTAAGGTTAGCAGAAAGGAGCCACACGTACAGCTACGCAGTTTGTGAACTTCAGGGTCCCAAGCACCAGGAGTATGGGGTACTAGGGAAGAAATTCAGCGCTTACAGTAAAGGATGCATTTTGGAATTTCTCCTCTTGGAGGGGTGGCTTTTGCAATTTCATAAGGATGCTGCTGGTATGTGCTGGAGGTTTCTCTTAACTGAACAGTTAGCCAAACAATAATTTATAAGCATTGTTTTAGATGGGAATTTGAATTCTGAGTTTTTCTGAAGAAAATCAGATTCGTATTTGTCCAGGACTCACTGCAGGAGCGGAGTCTTCTGGTCCCTTTTCTTACCTTTGGTGGGCACAGGGAATAAGCCTTCTCTAGTTTCTGTATAAGGGAAAGTGGAGGACTGGGAGTTTTTGTGAGAGCCTGAAGTTTGGGCACCAGTGGTCTCTGTCTCAGAGGATAACTGAGTAGAAGCTGTGAGAGCCTCTGTGAGGGCTTCAGCTTCCTGAAATTCCAGGGCTGATGTGTGTGTGTTATGGGGAGGGGGGGAATGGTTGTAGGTACACAGGTGCTTATAGGAACTCTGGCCTTTAGAAGTAGGGTGATTTAGAAGAGTGAGGACTCTTGACAGCTTGTGGAGAGGGTGAAGGTGAAGATGCTGGTAGTTCATATGCCCGCATCATTCACAGGTTTGGCATTTAGAAGTCAGTGACTTTCTCTGGGTGAACAATAGATTATCATCACAGACCTGAGTTTTAAAATGTCATGAATCATTACGTTCTGTTTTTATTTGTTCTTCCTTAGTTCTTCATTATTAAGAAAGCTCCCCCCCCCCAAAAAAAAGACAGATCCTCAATTTCACAGGATGATGAAGTTCTCTGAACTTAGGAAGCCCAAATCATATTAATTAGAACCTATTTCAATAATTTAAAAAATTGCACAACAAGGCACTTCGAACTCACTTGGATCTGCGATATAGTAGCAGTATTAATCAGTTGAATAATCCACATTAATCAGTCCTGCCTCAAAGTGAAATTATTAATCAGCTTGATGATCTAAGCAATCTTCTGAGGAAATGAGTTTGTCTTAGAATTTAAAAAGTGATAATGGAAATGTTTTTTTAAAAAAATAAAGAACAAGAAAGATATACATGTTAGTTTTATTTCAGTTATCTCAAAATCAGATCTTCTGGTACAGAATGACTCTGAGCTTTGGTTAGTTTTTCTGAACAAATAATTATCTCTCTTAATTTTGTTGCCTTTTCTGTATCTAGAGAGAAAGCTGTATATAAAGGTGTCAGTGGTAGGAAGAGTCACATACTGGCCTGTCCCCTTTTCCCTTTTCCGGGGGAACAGAGTTGATACCCTCTGGAGACTATTGTTATTGTATCCTGTCAAGTCAGTTCTTACCATAGCCACCCTATAGGACAAAGTCGAACTGCTCCACAAGGTTTCCAAGGCTGTAATCTTTATGGAGGACCCCTAGTGGCGCAGTGGTTAAGCATTTGGCTGCTAACCAAAAGGTCGGCAGTTCAAATCTACCAGCTGCTCCTTGGAAACCCTATGGGGCAGTTTGACTCTGTCCTTTAGGCTCACTATGAGTTGGAATCAACTTGGCAGCAATGGGTTTGGGCTTTTTTGTTTTAATCTTTATGGAAGCAGATTGCCATGTCTTTCTCCTGCCGAGCAGCTGGTGGGTTTGAGCAGCTGATCTTTTGGTTAGCAGCTGAGTGTGCTTAACCACTGCACCACCAGGGCTCCTTTCTCTGGAGACTAGTGCATATTATATAAGCTGAGGCCAATTGTAACATTAAATAGGTAAAAACTGAGGCAAAATTATCATTTAATTTGGCTATTTTGTCAAACCATAAGAGAGCAAGCAAAAATTCAAACCAGTTATTGATCACTGTGAAGACAGAAAGATGGTTTGTTCGATAGAAATTTTCAGTTTTCTACTAATAGTGTGGAAACTCAACTGTAGGGGAGAACTGAAGTTACCCAGTCATGATGAAGCACTCCTAAATCTGTGTTACAAAAGAAACATTTTCAGTAATTCTCTTACATCAAGTGATGATTATAGGGATGTGGGGTCCTTTTGTTGAAGAAAAGAAAAATCTTTTGAAAGCATATTGTAAAATGATAGTATATACTCTTTGACCGTTAAGTGCTCGGCTGCTAACCGAAAGGTTGGTGCTTCAAACCCCCCCAGTGGCTCTGTGGGAAAAAGACCTGGCAATCTGCTTCTGTAAAGATTATAGCCTAGGAAACCCAAGGGGGAGTTCTACTCTGTCACATGGGGTCACTGTGAGTCGAAAATTGACACGATAGCACCTAACAACAACAACATAGTATTTGAAGTAAGAGGCCCATTGAGTTATGTCTGCTTTTACTTTTAGCCCTCTTAGACATCATCCTCCTACCATTTACCCGGAATGTGTTGACTTTGTACAGTTCTTCGGTTTGTCTCTTCCCATTCTTCTGTTTAGGTATGCCATTTGAATTCATCAAATAGAACATGCATTAACAACTGCATAAGGTTAAGCCTGCCGCTAAATAATGAGAAAAACTGAGCAACACACAAGTTTTTTTTGAAAAGTAGATCCCATTCTTTTCCCAATTTTGGTATCCAATACTGCAAAATTTAAATCTTAGGCATCCAAGTAATTAAATCTCCCCCAAGAAGAAAGAAACTTGTGAATTTATTTTGCAAGAAAAATAATTAAACACGATGTCGTTAAGGCAAAATAAACACAAAAGGACATGGCAAATATTATACATGCCATGAAGCTTGGGGGTTGGTGTTTTAGGTTGGGATTGGTATTTTGACTCAGCACCAAATGATTTTTTGCTTTGCTCAGAGTCCTTGATTACTTCTCTTGAAGGCTGAACATTTTCAGTTAATTCCAAAATTTTCTCTTGCGTGGCTTGGCAGATGTCAAAGTTTTAGAAGCTCAGAAAAATCATGTCGAAAGGACCTGCTTAGAAAAGATCACAGGCATGTGGATTTGGTTGATGACACAGGCTATTGAGTCCTTACAGAGAATTGTTTGTCTTCCGTTTTTAGATGGCTTTAATTCCTCCAAATTGCTCCTTGAATAATAGGAAAAAGGCAATTTGAATTTCAGTGACAGATTGGACATAACAGGTTGCAACTATTAGGTCTAATTTTACCATACTGAGAAATAAAATTGCCTAAACATAAACATCGATCACTGATGCAGTAAATTAATTTGTACAGAAAAAGTACTTTAACTGCAGTGCACATTAAACATAGAAAATTTTCAAAATTACTGTTCTCTGAATTAATTTGTACACTTGTTTACTTGTTAAAGGCACGCATAAATTCTTTTTTCTAAGGCAGTGTGGGTACATATTGAATAAGTATAAAAAGTAGCAAGGAAATGCAGAGAGGTAGAAGTCACACAGACTGGCTGAGCTACAGGAAATTTATATTGTTTCTCATTTTTGTTTTTAAATGCTATTTAGCATCTGCATTGTTTTTGAGTCTGTTCAGAGGATCACTCAAGATACGTTCATTCCCCTCCTCAAGACCGATAACAAGATAAATGTGATGTTTTAATAGCCACGAATTATGTTTGCTAAGAACTGGAAATATGGAGTAATTAGAAGAGTTTTATGGTTTGGTTCAATGGTGAGTTTCCATTCAAATGTGTCTTAAAGGCTTGGAACTGTTAACTTTGTATTTGTGAACAACCTGACCCATGAATTTCTTTGTATTCAACATTTAAAAAAAATCAGTGAACATGTTTTCATTGTTGTCTGTATTGCTATTATGAGTAATGCATGGCAAAGTTTGGATAGTATCTTTTTAGACTGTCTAAGCCACCATGGAACTGGAGCTGGCAATGCAGTGCAGTTTGATACTATCTACTGCCTACAGTTTTCAAGGACAGTGGTTCGATTCAAATACAATTCTGATAAGTGGCAGGTTTTCGTGTCTTTAATGCCTTGACAAGGGCATCACTCTCAGGAGAGGGAGGTGAAACCATTTGGATGAGGATTCCGTCCCTGCTTCTTTGTGCTGACACTCCAAGATAATGGACAATTAAGAGAGCCTTCACCGCAGGTGAAAGTATGGGGTTATCACTAATATAAAGGAGCCCAGAGGGTGCTGGGATAGGAGGGATAAGAGGAATGGGGATTTTTAAAAGGAGCATAAAACACACAGATGAGAGTCCTAATAACTGTTCACATATTGCTCTTTCACATGTGATAACGGTGAGTGATTGGAGCTTTCAGTATTGCTTGCTGTAACTTTTTTTTTTTTTAATACCTGGTTCATTGCATTGGACACAAATTAATACAGAAAGCTTGCCCCTATGCTGGCTTGCCTGTCATGGGGTAGGTGAGCCCCCATAATAAAGTTTTTTTTTTGTGTGTGTGGCGTCTGGCTTTCAGACCACCTTCCATGGGGCTTTGCAAATTGACTCATGACGGTTTAGAGCGGTCGTTGTCAACCTTGACTACACACCCAAGGAACTTAAAAATATTCATGTCTGGGCTCCAACCTTCAGGGAGTCTGATTTGGTTGATGTGGGGAGGGATCCAGTATTTTTAAAAGCTCCTTAGATGATTCCAGTGTGTATCCATTGTTGAGGGCCATTTTATAGCGTTAGTAACTGAAGATACAGCCCTTCAGTATGCAGGGTCCCCAGCAGACTGACTGATAATACTTAATAGGTTTGAATGATGGTGCCTGTGTTGCTATTAGAGAAGATGTACACAGCACGTATATGTGATAGCAGGGCTTTGAGCCAGTTCGGTCCAGTTCAACCCACTGAGAGAATGTGCATTTCCACTCCAGATACACTGAATCAATCTACATTTTAACAAGATCCCCAGGTGAATCTTATCATTTTAGTTGAGATCCTTGGGTGGTTCTTTTTTATATATGTAAGAATCACCTGGGGATCTTGTTAAAATGTAGATTCTGATTCAGTATATCTGGGGTGGAAGCACAAATTCTTAGCGGGGTTTGAACTGGTTCAGACCCCTGTCTAATAGCCATACTTGTTATGCTGATCTCATGGTTTAGCATTAGGCACATTTGGGGAGTAGTCCCTTCTCTCTGACTACACCCACTTATCACTTACAGACATGGTTAGGTTCCAAAGACCATTATGCAAAAATCGGCATTATGTGAAAATAGAAGATGACTACATCAGATCACAAAATGGAGGATGACTACATCATTACATAACTGCCAGATTACATTATTACATAACAGCTATGTTACATCATTGCATAACTGCCAAACTGAGAATCACGGCCCAGCCAAGTGGACACATAACCTTGACCATCACAGCCAGCATTACTCTCATCTGGCACCTCAGTGTTCAGTGTTCCTTACTGCCACATGTAAGTCGTCAATGTATAAAATAGTAGGATAGTAGATTTTCTGCTATTGTCCTAAATTTAAATTCGAAATGTAAGATATGTGGATAAGTGAGGAGTAGGTGTATTCTTCCCCACTATCTTTTAGCTTCTGTTTTTTCTGGAAGTCTGTTGCAGCTTCCTCCTCCTCTGATGTCTGGGATAAATGACCCAAGAGGGGGTTGACAGGCATTATTTGGGGTCATTGTGCACCTTACTGCATCTACCAGCCCTTTGTACTTAGACTTCCTACTCTGATGGGGGTAGTTGTTCTATATAAAAAAAAAAATGTGCACTGTGAATTGGAGGCAGAAACACCCTTCCTACCATTCAGCACTACTAAAGGTGAGACAGTCCTTAGTATTTCTAAACTGAGTGTAGAAGAGGTTAGCTGATTTTCTTTTAACCTGAACTTGCATTTGTCTCTAACAGCCCTGCACAACAATAGAGTGCACTGCTTCTGATAAGTATGGGTTCTCCGTGGCCTGAAGAGATGTGCCTGATAAGATAAGGTGTCTTGGAAAAAAGAGAGCTTGAGGGAAAGGGACAGGAGGAGAGGGAGAGAGAAAGTATGTTAACTGCTTTGACTGTAAAATACCCCCTGGTGGCCAGAGATAAGACACCTTGAGGTACTCGGAAGACCTTAAACAGGATGTAAATGAAACCAATAAAAATCATGGGAGATCAAGCCACTTTTCTCCTCCCCCCTCACGCCCCCCCTCCCAGCTCTGACAGCAGAAGGCTTAATTTACTGTCTGTCATACGGCACTTACATGCTGAACCCAGGAAGTTGCAGGGAACTGATAGGAGCCAGTTCAAAGAACAAGATAGCTAGAGTTTCTAGAGCGGTCCAAACTTGAGGCATTTAATCAGCAATGTTAGCAATGCCTTCCTGAGTGGAAAAAGGAGGTATTGCTGATTATAGGAAGCTCCCTTCCCCTTCCTCCTTTTCCTACCCCAGTTATTCATTTGCTTTGTATTAAGTTTTATGACAACCCTCTTTCTATGTGGAAATGGTTCACTGGGTCAGCTGAATTTGATAGTGTGTTGAAATTTCTCATCCAGCTAATGCAGCTTAAAAGTAACTATAAACAAAAGCTTGGGAGACAGACTTTTCCACTTGCAGGTTTGAAACAAGCTGTTTACTCGGAACTATGAACTATGTATCCTGATTATGCAAAAATAACCACTGTGCCACCAGGGTTTTCTGGGACTTTGTAGCTCTTTAAAGATGGTGACGGTCTTTTTCTAGAAGTTTATAAGCTGCTGCCGACAACACCCTTCTTCAGAGAGGAAGTGCCTTATCAGAGCTAATTGAACATTACACTGAAAAGATTTGAAGCTTGGAGTCCTACTCAAAATGGGGGAGAGGCAACTGTTAAGGAATGGGAAAGCAAAGGGGTAATGATTTCATTTTCTTTCTGTAAAAGCTGCTTCTTAGAAGAGCTGGGATTCGATTGGGTCTTTGGATAAGGGAGAGAAAATGCTTCGTCAGCTGCATTCTAGTATAAAACTCAGTGCCGTCAAGTCAATTCTGACTCATAGCGACCCTATAGGACAGAGTAGAACTGCCCTATAGAGTTTCCAAGGAGAGCCTGGCAGATTTGAACTGCCGACCTGTTGGTTTGCAGCTGTAGCACTTAACCACTATGCCACCAGGGTTTCCTATATAGAGCAGCAAATACAGAATACACAGCTGAGCGTAGCAGTCTTTAAGCAGAGCGTCTGGACAGGTGATTGACGGGAAATAAAACATTCTAGAAAGGTTCTCAATTGTGGAAGTGTAGGTAAAGCACCCAGGAAGCTTGCCAAAAATGGAAATTTCTGGGCCCCATCTTTAGAAGGTTGGAGTCAGTAGATGTGGGAGCCCAGGAGTCTGCTTTTTCCATGGGCAGTTCAGGTGGTTAGGATGCAGGTGGTTGGTAGACTACTAAGAAACACTGCCTGGGTCATCAGGTGGTGACAGAAGGTCAATCTTTGGTTTTGTGGTGTAGAGCCAATAGTAGCTACAATAATAATTAAGGAAGGGTAGCTTACAGGAAAGGTGAGAGGGAGTCTTCATTGTACACCTCATTGGGGTGAATGGCAGGGAATGTGTCTACAGGCTAGAGCATGAAACAAGTGAAGCTGACTAGAGCGCCTGAATTTGTAGCATTTCTTCTTTTATTTGCCCAAACCTGACTAGACCAGATTAGCCCTCTCAGAGGAGAGGGGAGAAGGAAGGAAGGGAGGGAAGAAGGGAGAAAGGAAGGAAGCTGGATAAGAAGGGAGAGAGGGAGAAGACAAACTGTTGAGAGCAGGGGTGTGTGTGTGTGTGTGTGCGCATTTTCTAGAGAGTAGCCATAAGTGAAATTAAACTATGAAATAGGTTATCGTGACTTGTCAGTAGTGGGTTACAGGTTCATATATTCTTTTTGCTTGATTTTTGGCGTAAGTGTGCAAATGTATGTTAGTTAGCATTAATTAGTTTTATAATCGAAAAGTATGAGGTTGTTTTTAAAAAAGAAAAGTCATCAATACGACAAAAGCAAAAAAACACCAAACCCTGTGCTGTCGAAGTCGAGTTGATTCTGACTCACAGCGACCCTGTAAGTACCATTTTAAGTTTATTCGATTACCTGCATAATTTAGATGACTCGGCATTTGAGTTTTGAGATTTTGGGGGGGGGCGGTTAGAGACACATGGACTTTTGGGAGTTGTCTAGGACGTAGAGCTGAGGTGCTTGCTGGGCACCAGGGACTTGCATTTGGATTTGTTAGTATAAGATTATAGCACATTAATTACGTTCATTGACCTCAGTGTGTTCATCTGTGAAAATCAGCCCTTTTTTTCCCCTGAAGGCTAAGACTTCTGACAGATCTTACATCTTATGTTTCACATATATGAAAAGTTAAGAGTGACAACCTTGACTTTCTTGTCTCTGTGTAGGTGTCAGTCAACTTCACTTATTTTCTTTCCTTTCATCCTTAAAGTCAGACCCAGAGGTATGCACAACCCATGCCAAACAACATTAGGTCATTTAAGAGAAAAGCATAGGACTCAGACATGGAAGGGGGCTCTGCAGAGATTCAGCGTGAAGTCCTTCCTTAAAGACAGTGCGAGGCAGACTGTGCTGATGGGTTTTACGTCTTTGATATTCGAAGCACGCTTTTGCAAGGGTCGTACCCATCTGATTCAGACATACATAGATGGGCATTGCTATCTGTGTCCTCCTTTTCAAGGACAAAAAACATTGCCATCAATTTTGCTATGAAAATTATCATCAAAAATTGGTACGTTTTACATGTGGCCTAAGAAGGTACATATCAAATTCTTTATTATCTGCTTGGAATTTTTAAATTTTCTCTTATTTAAGTCACATTAGCACATTCAGATTTCAGAAGATTTTAGTAAACTCGGCTCCTGTCCTTTATGTGGGTGCCAGAGGACTGAGTGTCTGCATGTGTTGTGGAAAGTGCGGATGGGACCTCTAACCCCTTCCCTTTGATTCCAGGCAACTTCACTACCTGTTATGTTACTGTGTCCACACAGCCTTAGACATCATTTTTCTTATTTTCAAATTCTCTTGAATTTTGCCTTCAAAATGAAATAGTATTTCATGGAGGTTTCACAGGGGTTTTGAGGCCTTACTTTGTCATTGGTTTTGGGATTTTTGACAAGACACTTCTCAGTGAACTATGTCAGTAAAAAATAGCATCATAAAGTCTTCCCCTAAAGAAGTGTTTAGTTAAGATACGATTATATAGATGTTTATTTGCAGTAAGTGGCAAATTATTATAATTAATACTTTTATAATATGAAGTATCCTAACATATTTGAAAGATTACGTTGGTGTGAATCGTTTCATCTATTCTGGACATTTTGTCAACTCTGAGTGAGAACACATGCATATACACACTGATAGTGGTCCCCGTAAATAAATTACTAGAACTGTCAACAAGAAGAAAAAAAAAAGGACAGATTTAATGGGTTTGGATATCATTTTTATACTCATTCTGAAATAGTGGTACTAGGAAAGAATAAACAACCAAAAGTGAGAATTAGAAAATAAGGGAGAATAGGCTTCATGGTTCTCAGATTGATAATCAGCATTGTTTTCAGAATGGTTTCTTTTGGCTAATTATGTACATAAAAAACCTCTGTGCATAAAGATACTTGTGATTATGTGATTTGTGTAGAAATATTTTGACCTGTATCCCTAAACCAAAAAAAAACCCAAAAAAACCCTAACCCTTGCTATCAAGTCAATTCCGACTCATAGTGACCTTATGTAGAGTTATTTAAGAAATTAGCTTTATCTTTTGCAGTCCAGAAACCCTGGTGGCGTAGTGGTTAAGAGCTACGGCTGCTAACCAAAAGGTTGGCGGTTCAAATCCACCAGGCACTCCTTGGAAACCCTATGATGCAGTTCTACTTTGTCATATGGGGTTAAAGTTGACTTGACGGCAGTGGGTTTTTTTGATTTTTGTTTTTGGAGTGTAACCAGCACTTCTGCATCTGAAATAATGGGACTCTTTATATTATTTGGGTTACTTGAGATCCAATCTCACTTTTCAATTTTAATTTTACTATGTGAATATTAATATGAAAGTTAATGATTCTGTTAGTTCACTAAAAAATAACATATTGTGAAGGATGCATTGATGATTTACCCTAGTAGGCCCCTTCATATGCACAAAATCTCAACATAGTCCAGCCAGCCCTAATGTTTGAAGACCACTTTTAGCATATAGTAACTTCCTCATAAAATGTATATACAGTGACTGAGGAGTAGATACCGTAAACTACTTTGACCTGCAGCTGCTAGGTGGTTGGCTAGGTGCACTCACTAGCTTTATGACTGTCTTTTACACTCCAGCCTGACAACCTGTATGAGTCAAACTGTGTGCATAACAAAATTTTAAAAAGTGATTATTTGCCATAGACCTTCAGGATCCTTATCATATATTAGACACGTCAATGTTAAAATCAAGAACACTAGGGTCAGTTGTATTACAATAACAGATGGATAATTGTAGTAATATTTCCCCCCCTAATCTTGGTAACAGCTTTTTCTACATTAGCAAACTGTATTTATCACTTTACTGCACAATGAACCCACAGGGGGTGCTAATTGGTCATTAATTAAATTTTAGCCTTTCAACACTTTTGTATTCTCCAGTGGCCTTATCTGCAGTGAAGTATACAGTGTGGCCTTTTTAAACTGTCGAAACTTCAAGTCGGCTTTACTGCTGCCATGGATATAACGCAGGTGAAATACAGCTCCAGTAAACAACGTTTCAGTACTGTTTCAGTTCCTTACGATCAAAAGTTTTCCAGTCGTGGACCAATGCCTATATGTTGGAGAAATATTCAGTATAGTTGAACAGTACAAACCATTTCGATAGTCCAAATTCCTCTTTGAAAGATAATTTGATTTCTTCATTTGAAAATTGTAGTGGATTATGGCAGCTCTTCAAAAAACCATTAGAGTGGTGGAGTGAACTTTCTGAGGTTCACCATTCTCTAACTGAGCCATTATCAAACTGGGTTGTCTCGGTGGAAGAATCCCTTTTTATCTTGTGCTCTCACAGTAAAGACGTTAATTTAAAATAATTAATGATTAGTATTGTGGCCCTGAGAAATTTACCGGGTATTTTTCAAAAAGTGTGACAATTTCTTCAAAGCTGAAGAGAATGTTTCATATTAGTGCTCGATAAAGGATTTTGGAGAAAATAGAATTTGCCTCAAGGAATTTCTAAACAAGCAAAATGGCAAGATACAAGGCTGGAGTCAGCACCGTGGGATGTGGTGCTAAGACGTTCAATGCAGGCTTTTCCGTCGTAGTGACTTCACTACGCTAATGATTTAATCACAACCTGCCAGTGTGCGCAGCTGTTAATGAATGGTTTGCAAGATATTTCTAAGTAGCGTTCAGAAGATATTTTATTTAGTGACTCTTGTGTTTGTAATTTTTATTTTCCAGTGTATATGCCCCTTAAGTCCTTTATGATTATTAGAATCTTCACATGAAAAAGCAACGACTAAATTATAGTTAATTTCTGTTCCTTTGTACTGTTTTCACATTTATCAGTTATAACTTGAAGCTACTTTTGACTTTCATAGTAGCAGTAATAATTTAGTACACTTGTAGGTCTTGACAGCTCCTTCATACAATGTCATGCTTGATTCTTGTAATTTTAACTTTGAGGTAGGCTGTAATTTTTCTGTTATTATAGACAAGGACATGGAAACTTAAAAACAAAAAACAATCTCTAGAGTTCAGAAGCCAGTGTCAGACCTGAACACATCCCATTGCTGTCGAGTGGATTCTGATTGACAGCGACCCTGTATGACACAATAGAACTGCCCCACAGAGTTTCCAAGGAGAGCCTGGTGGATTTGAACTGCTGAGTTTTTGGTTAGCAGCATAGCACTTAACCACTACACCACCAGGGTTTCCACCTGAACACATAGTAGGTGCTTAATAAATGTTGATTAAATAAGTGAATGAAGTAAACAAGCTGTGAAGAACTACTTCACATTCTTTGTGGTACGAGATCATATACGAACACAAGAATAAATAGTAACTAATATCTTCTAACTCAAAATAGAGGAAAAAAGCAAAACAAAACAGTACGGATTTGGGAAATTCACACTGCTAATCAGTGTCTGTCAATAGTAAAGGAAAGATAAACATGTTAAAATAATTTAGAACGCTCATAGTCGCAGCACAGAAAACAGATGTGTAATACATAATTGCCAATTATTAAACACCAAGAGGTTGGTGCTTATCATTAGTTATATATATTTTTAAGTGAGCCAGAGATTAGAAAAAAGAAAGTAGTTCTCACCCCCCACATAATTGGAAACCACTTTTCCTTCTGTCTGGCTTCAGAAACACAATGTCTTGATTTCCTTGTGTTAGACAAGGACTGTTCTTTGGTTTCACGTCAGCTTTTTCCTCTGATTTGAGAGGTGGAGTTAGTGTGAACTGCTTAAGAATGCACTGTTTTCTATTTAATTTGGCTGCAGAAGATGGAATTCATTGAGCTCCGTCTGTTCAAATGAACTTTAAGCAACAGCAAGCAAAACATTTGTACTCCTCTCTGCACACATAGTAGAAATGTGTCTCATGAAAAGAGACGATGGATGCAGAGACAGGGATTACCTAAGGAGAGCAATAAAGGAGTGCTAACTTCTGATCTCTTATGTAGGCTTCTCTTAAGCGAGACAGGGCTGTTGGGCAAAGTGAGTCTCTTTTTTTTTTTTTAGGAAGTATTGAAACAAACAAAAAAACTCTGAGCTCTGATATCTGGAATTCATCTTAAGACTGTGTTAAAAATGTGAACCATTAATTCTCACTTTCCACAGCTTCTATCATTAATGGATAGCCCCCTTTATTTAGGTCCCCACCCTTTTCCCTCATAACTTAACCGTTAATGCATTTAATTGGTCCTTCTAGAACACTTTGGAATGTGGACAGAATTTAAAAACGTGTGAATTATAAATACTTTGAAAGTTCACATTCCTCCTTTGGATGCCCAATAAAGAATATTCATTTTCAAGTAGTTATGTGACAATGGAGTGAATTTAACGTGGAGCTATTGACTTAAAACAAAGAAGGAGAAAGTGATGGTTACATCGTTAAAGTTGCATTTCTAACACTGTTGACATTTCTATTGGGAATGAAGGCAAGCGATTGTGTAATAATGCATAATGGTTTATTTAGAAATGATCTTATCCTTTAGCAATTTATATTGTTACCTAAAATCCTTAAAAATGTATTATGTAATTTGGTTAGATGAGATGTTAATAAATATGATGATGTAAAATTATTACTACTGCTATGGCACTGGGATGACGTAAGTATCACCATTACCTGTGTCTATTGTCTATTAAACACACATTTCAAATAGCGTTCTATTTGAGCAGGGGTAACCTATGAGCCGGAATCGATTCGATGGCAGTGAGTTTGGTTTTTAACTTGTCTTAGCATTTGTGCACACCTTTATATTTCCCTTAGTATTCTTAGCTTTTCTTAAGGTGTCACAAAACCAAACGAAACCCATTGTCCTCAAGTTGATTCCGACTCATGGCAACACTATAGGACAGAGTAGATCTGCCCCACAGAGTTTCCAAGGAGTGGCTGGTGAATTCGAGCTGCCAGCCTTTTGGTTAGCAGCTGAGCTCTTAACCACTGTGCCACCAGGGCTTCTAAGGTGGCTGAGGTAGCTAATTAATGAAAAATGGTGTAAACTCTACTCGGTATGAAAGTTCAAAACTGCTCTTAAAGTGTGCTGGTAGGAATTTTTGAAAATTAAGCTAAACGGGAAAATAACCTGGAAATTTACTTTTGTCCCATTTTTTTACTTACTCTTTGACACTTTCAAAAAATAAAAGTCATCTACTACATTAACTATCATTTTGATGCTGAATAATGCAGTGATTGTAATTGCTAGTGTTTTAAGGGAAAGCGAGGTAATTTCAGAATTACACAGTTGGCTTCAGAAGTGCATAGCAAAATGGTTGTTCCAAGGTTACCTGTCTGTGAAGACCCAAGATGGTATCCTGTGTATGATATGTAACACTCGCAACGTAGTCAGCATGGATTCATGGTTCATTAATTTTTAGATATCACCAACTATATTTTACTTTCTTGCTGGCCACATATACAACTGTGAATGCTTAAGGCGTCGATTTCCATTTGGCCAATCCTTAAAACTAATATTCCAGGAGCTCCGTTAGGGAAAGAAAATGCTAAAATATGTGGGTACTGTATACATAGACGCTTACATGTGGAAACATAAATACATGCAACACGTATAAATCTTTTTGTTTACACATGCAGCTTTTCTTCTAGCAATGATAAGGTGCCCTAGAAACATTCACTAATCTTTGTAACACCCTAGAGGGTAAGTAGTAAGAATTATTATCTTCATATTGCAGGTGAAATACCTAGGCAGGGGCAGATTAAATGACTTGGCCAGGTCACACTCTAAGTCAGTTATGAAGCTAGAAGTAAAACTCCAGACTCTTGACTTTTAGTTCTCAGATTCTGAGCCACGGCACTCCTCAAGACAGAAGCAGCAGACGTGTTAGGATTTGTGCTTCTTTTCCTCTCGTGAAAGTAACCATTGATGTAAATCCTGTCCCTGTTAAGAAAACCTTGCTGTGTAGCACTTGCACATGCATGATACTGACTCCCCTGTGGGCAGTTTAGAGGGCACTCTGCCATTACAGTGAATGAGCTCAGGTAGCAAAGGTTATCAGTAACCCAGCTTCTTGCACACCAACGCAGTGAAGAGCTAAAAGTCTTGGAAACTGCCGTAACTTCAGAAATTTGGATAATATCTTTAATATTGCAAATGATTCAAGCCACCTTGTGTCTTTAATTTCTCCTTAAAATGTTTTCCAGTTTCTCATATTGAAGTCAGCATTTTGGGAGGCATAGTCCCTGGCTTCAGGAACCTTGCACGTGACACTAATTGTTGTTTTAGTTGCTGTCAAGTTGGCTCCCACTCATGGTGATCTGATGTATAACAGAATGAAACGTTGTCAGTCCTGTGCCATCTTCGTGATAGTTGGTATGTTTGAGTTCATTGTTGTGGCTATTGTGTAGTGCCTTTCAACCTATGGGGCACATCTTTCAGCACTGTATTGGACTATATTCGCTTGTGATTGTAAGGTTTTCATTGGCTAACTTTTGGAAGTAGATCACCAAGCCTTTCTTCCTAGTTTGTCTTAGTCTGGAAGCTCTGTCGAAACCTGGTCACCATGGGTGGCCCTGCTGGTATTTGAAATACCAGTGGCATAACTTTCAGCATTATAGCAACACAGGAGCCATCACATAAGACCTGCATAATTGTACTAAAGAAGCATCAGCGTCAACCCCTAACCCTTCTGCATCTTCTCTTCATCCTTCTTTTGTCTTTTTTTTTTCTTTATAAAATACCTGGCTGCTTCCTGAAAGCCACAGAGCAGCTGGGTCCCTCAGCTTTTCTTTTCCGCTGTGTCAGGTTGCAAACTGAGACTCTCAGGCCCTCATTTGACAACTGAGTGGCCCTTCCCTGAGCAGCAGCTGGGTTAAAAGGCCGTCCAGTGTTTGCTCCCTCCTTCCCAGGTTGGCAAATGAGAGGCTGATGGCTCCCATCACAAGGGTACTTTGTACTCTGGTGCCTTTTTCCTGTGGAATAACTCCTTCTAGTGTTACTTCACTTTTCTGTTAGTGAGCACTCTCCCCATAAATACAACTGAACAGGTGTTGGCTCTGCTGCTAACTGAGTTTCCAGCTGTCCTCCTGCGACACAGACCAGGTGAAATCTGTTGTTTGGTCCGTTTAGGCAGACGAGAGAACCATCGAGCCCGAGATGGAGGTCTTCCTTGCAGGATATGGTGGTTTTGCTGCCAGAAGATGGTTGGGAAAGCCTGGCTGGCTAACAAAGACAGGCCTTCAGCGGCTGGGTGTAGTCCCAGTTCTGCGTCCCCTTTGGCAGGAGCACAGAGGCTGCTGCAGTGCGGCCAGCCAGCGAAATTAGGAAATAAGGACCTCTTTTATTTACTCAGGCTGCTGAATCATGGGCATTCCTGTCTGCTTGGAGAAAAGTCAGGCGGCTCTACTTTCCACGGAAAGTCTCAGGAGTGTTGGAGACTTTCATCTCGGAGTGTTCACACACTTGTTTTAATGTGCTTTATGGAAATGGTGAAGCTCAGCAAGTACAGTTGCTGTAGAAAAACATCTGCACTAACTATGCACACACATTGGCATCTTTAAATAGACTTTTAGGCTGGGTAGTTGGTTTCCAGCAAACTTTTTTTCTTCCCCCCTCCCCCGGCTGTGAGACTATAGCTCTCGGAGAGTCAGCTAGTGTGAAGTGACTGATTCCAAAGATTAAAATTTAACATGGACACGTTAAGTACTTCACATGGAAATGCAGAAAACTTGCCATAACACAGAAAGACACTCCCTGTAAGTGGCACTCTGTGAGTGCCGAAGGGAAAAAAAAAGTTCCAGTTGATACAGAAAGAGTCATTGAAAGGGTCCTCCCAGGTTTCTTCCATATGTAAAAAGAAATTGAGATTGTTTAAATCTGTATGAGTAATTTAAACGTAGTCTGCATTGTTCAAGCCAAAAAGTTCCGGCTGATGGGGACTGGTAGCTCTCAAGGACATCAGTAGACCTCAGAGGATGTTGGCAACAGCAACGACAGAAAGGTCTTGGGAGAGTCTGATTTCCTTAAAACATGGGCCCAACCCCGCTGGGAGTTTGGTCAGTGAGTTCTTGTGTGTCCCTGGGAATATAGGTCCATTTATAGTATTAGTAAAACAAGATTTTTCAATTTATATTTTAAAACATAAATCAGTCTTTCATGAAACCTTTATTTATTTATTTATTTATTTATTTATTTATTTTTAAAATAGCATTCCTTGCTCAAACTTTTTACTTCTCAGTCACTCCATCTCCTGGCCCTAAAGCTTAAGAATTCTGTAGGTGAGCTTTCTTTATTTCAGTTACAAAGAGATATCATCTATGATTATCAATTTTTTTGTTTGTTTTTTAAGGTCAAATACAGATTCTAATCTTAAACTGATTGGTACTGGAGAGAGAGGGAAAAACAGTTTCTAGCTCCCTTGAATCCTAGTTTGGGTAAAAACTTGAACCTAACCCTCAGCTCACTTGACACCTAGTTGAGATTTACAGGCTGAAGAGAACAGTTATGTAATAGATATAGTCAGACATGGACCACAAACAAAAACCTGATTTAAGCATGGTGTCAGAGATTGCACACTATTTATAATGGTCCATCGCTCTATAACTCTTTATACATTTGTATAATCATATATCATGCTTGTATACAGACTAAAAATTTAATAATAAATTCACTTACGAAATTTTCAGGCTCAGTAGTTACATTCTTCCAGTCTAGATGCATGACAAATTCTGATTCACTGTTTTCCCCACATGTACAAATGAGATGATGTGTTTGAAAATATTTTTAAATGAAACAACAGGATTTAAGCCTAAAAGATAAACATGAAATGTGGTAGATTTGACCTAGAATGCTGAGCAAATTTAATAAGTAGTAATATTTTTCAGCTAGGGAGAAGTGTTAAACACTTGGATTTGTTTTAGGGGTATCAGGTTTGGGTGATTTGTGGTTTTTTAAGGGAAAAACTAGACTCATCATTGAGTTTTTGTTTTTAATTGATTTTCTATAAGCTGGGTGTGAGTTGAATTTATCTGCATATATTCTTTGTATGTATTCACCCTTAAATATAAATCACACCCACAATTATCAGACCCTTTCTTACACTAGAAACGTGTGGAGTTATAGAGTCAGATAAAAGAGAATGCAGAATCATGCGGTTTTCAACTTGTATCGCTGAAGCTTTGTTGCAGCGGGCAGGGATCCAGGAGTGGTGTTTGGTTGTTTTCTCAGAGTTCGATGGCTGCCATCTGGCATTGATAGTGAGATGGTGTTGTCATCAGTTTCTAGATGCCGGAAAGGAATGACCCTCACCTGTTTCCTGTGGATAAGGAAGAGGTTGATAATCTAGTAAAAATCTTGTTACCTTAAAGAAAGCAGACTCGGAATTTGTTTATATAATGCTCACCAGTTTCGACTTTTATGTTAATAATTTAGCTTGTTGGTGAACTTTCGTTTTAGAGAATTGAAAAAATTATGATATTGTAATTGAACGTTATTAGAGTGTTCTGATAATATTCTAATTGGACCTCTTATTCTAGTAGAAACACCATCCCCACCACGTCCATTGTACGCACTTGTCTGTGTTTATGAAAAGTCTCCCTCTTTTGGAGAGTGAAAAAGTTTTAAAATTTCTTCTGATCTTCAGCGATAGATTGTTTTGAAAAGTGAAGAAGAGATCTCACAACCGGTTTTGAAAAGGTCTGATTTTCCGTTTGGATGTTAAGAAGACGACAGAAATAAGAGTGCACATTTGCTAAGAACGTAGTTAAAAAAAAACAAAAACAAAAAACACCTAATACAAGGTAGAGTTACTTTATAGATAACTTGCTAAGCTTATATCTGGCTTTCAGACTTGTTTGTCTTCTCTTTGTTCCTCATAAATCTTTCAGCATTTACCGTAATCATTTATCACTTTTCCTGTTTCCAGTTTTTCGCAAGTTGCTTTGTCTCTGCTCACCTCAAAGTGCAGGTCCTGTTTAGCTAAGGAAGTTCAGGCCGCTGAAGCTTTTGCAAAAGGAAGAAATGGTGGGCCACCTCTTGAACTTTCCAAACAAAATATACTATTAAAATCTGGCCCTTGTGAAACTCTCATTTTTTCTTGATCCCAGCTGATCCCAGCTACATGTAATATCTAGCAGTGCCCTTCTAACATTTAATAATCCATTTTCTGCCCTATGGTATTTGAATCTTTCTGTTATTGAAGAAATCCTGGTTGTCTTTCATTACACAAGACATAATTATTATTGTGTTTTCTGTCTTCTTTCATGTGCTTACTTTTTAATATTTTTTTGCTGAAAGCAATAAGGTCTGTATCAATAATAACCCTATAAAAGATTTTGGCCTTCAGAATTGCCTTTTTATATAAAAACAAGCAAAATGCAGAGGGAATTTTTTATTAAATATTAGACATCTGGGTTGACTGCATTAATTTTAAATCATTCCTGTAATATTTCCTCTTTTCATTTGGCTCTTCAGATGCTCACATAATATGCAAATCATTTTAGAATGAATACAAAAGAAACATTAAATATATTAAAATCTGCATTTTAATAAAATTGTCAATGTGTAATATATACCTTGCTACTAAGGAAAAATGATAACAAGTAATAAAAGGGTAATTTAGACATAGAACTATTTAATATCTTTTTATATTTTACAACCCAGTTTAAAAAAAAAATCAATGTAGAATAAAAGCTTTTTGGGCTCAGATTTTACAATGTCCCCATCAAATATTCCCTCCTCTTTTTTTTTTTCTGGAAGGTTCTAGACAATCCAACCATCTGCTTGTTGAAATGGTGCAGTAAACTCATTCTTGAATTATCAACACGTAGAATGAATTGTTCCATTGCTTCTTGTTGCAGATGGAGTGGATGTTGAAGACGATCCCACCTGTTCTTGGCCTGCTTCCTCACCTTCTAGCAAGGACCAGACTTCCCCTAGCCATGGAGAAGGTTGCGATTTTGGAGAGGAAGAAGGTGGCCCTGGACTTCCATATCCATGTCAATTCTGTGACAAGTCGTTTAGCCGCCTCAGCTACCTAAAGCACCATGAGCAGAGTCACAGTGACAAACTGCCTTTCAAATGCACCTACTGCAGTAGGCTGTTCAAACACAAGCGGAGCCGGGATCGCCATATAAAACTCCACACCGGGGACAAGAAGTACCACTGCAGTGAGTGTGATGCTGCGTTCTCCAGAAGTGATCACTTGAAGATCCACTTAAAGACTCACACATCCAACAAGCCATATAAATGTGCCATTTGTCGCCGTGGCTTCCTCTCTTCTAGCTCCTTACACGGACATATGCAGGTTCATGAGAGGAACAAGGACGGCTCCCAGTCTGGTTCCAGGATGGAGGACTGGAAAATGAAGGACACTCAGAAGTGCAGTCAGTGCGAGGAAGGCTTTGACTTCCCAGAAGACCTCCAGAAGCACATTGCGGAGTGCCACCCCGAGTGCTCCCCAAACGAGGACCGGGCGGCCCTCCAGTGTGTCTACTGCCACGAGCTTTTTGTGGAAGAGACCTCCCTGATGAACCACATGGAGCAGGTGCATAGCGGGGAGAAGAAGAACATGTGCAGCATTTGCTCAGAAAGTTTTCACAGTGTTGAGGAACTCTACAGCCACATGGACAGTCACCAGCAACCGGAGTCGTGCAACCACAGCAACAGCCCTTCTCTGGTCACGGTGGGCTACACCTCCGTGTCCAGCACGACTCCAGATTCCAACCTCTCCGTGGACAGCTCAACAATGGTGGAAGCTGCCCCGCCGATCCCAAAGAGTCGAGGGAGGAAGCGGGCAGCTCAGCAAACCTCTGACCTGACTGGTCCCTCAAGTAAACAAGCAAAGGTTACCTACAGCTGTATTTACTGCAACAAACAGTTGTTCTCAAGTCTTGCAGTTCTGCAGATTCACTTGAAAACTATGCATCTAGATAAGCCAGAACAGGCCCATATTTGTCAGTATTGCTTGGAAGTATTGCCCTCACTCTACAACCTGAATGAACATCTTAAACAAGTGCATGAAGCTCAGGACCCAGGTCTGATTGTCTCTGCGATGCCTGCCATAGTCTACCAGTGCAACTTCTGTTCTGAAGTTGTCAATGACCTCAACACTCTTCAGGAACATATCCGATGTTCTCATGGATTTGCAAACCCAGCAGCTAAGGATAGTAATGCATTCTTTTGTCCCCATTGCTACATGGGATTTCTCACTGACTCTTCCCTTGAAGAGCATATAAGACAGGTCCATTGTGACCTCAGTGGCTCCCGATTTGGGTCTCCAGTGCTTGGGACTCCAAAAGAACCCGTAGTAGAAGTCTATTCTTGTTCCTATTGTACAAATTCGCCAATATTCAACAGCGTTCTTAAACTGAACAAACATATCAAAGAGAATCATAAAAACATTCCCTTAGCCCTGAATTATATTCACAATGGGAAGAAATCCAGAGCTTTGAGCCCACTGTCTCCTGTGGCCATTGAGCAGACATCTCTCAAAATGATGCAGGCGGTGGGAGGTGCCCCCCCGCGTCCGGCAGGAGAATATATCTGTAATCAGTGTGGTGCTAAGTACACGTCCCTAGACAGCTTTCAGACTCACCTAAAAACTCATCTTGACACCGTGCTTCCCAAGTTGACCTGTCCTCAGTGTAACAAGGAATTCCCCAACCAGGAATCGTTGCTGAAGCATGTCACCATTCATTTTATGATCACCTCCACATACTACATCTGTGAGAGTTGTGATAAGCAGTTCACGTCAGTGGATGACCTTCAGAAACACCTGCTGGATATGCACACCTTTGTCTTCTTCCGTTGCACCCTTTGCCAAGAGGTTTTTGACTCAAAAGTCTCCATTCAGCTCCACTTGGCTGTGAAGCACAGTAACGAAAAGAAAGTCTACAGGTGCACGTCTTGCAACTGGGACTTCCGCAACGAGACCGACTTGCAGCTCCACGTGAAGCACAACCACCTGGAAAATCAAGGAAAAGTGCACAAGTGCATTTTCTGTGGCGAGTCCTTTGGCACGGAGGTAGAGCTCCAGTGCCACATCACCACCCACAGTAAGAAGTACAACTGCAAGTTCTGCAGCAAAGCGTTCCACGCGATCATCCTGCTGGAGAAACACCTGCGGGAGAAGCATTGCGTATTTGAAACCAAGACTCCCAACTGTGGAACCAATGGAGCTTCTGAGCAAGTGCAGAAGGAGGAGGTAGAGCTCCAGACCTTGCTGACCAACAGCCAGGAGTCCCACAACAGTCACGATGGGAGCGAAGAAGACGTGGACACCTCTGAGCCCATGTACGGGTGCGACATTTGTGGAGCAGCCTACACAATGGAGACTCTGCTGCAGAACCACCAGCTGCGAGACCACAACATCAGACCCGGGGAAAGTGCCATTGTGAAGAAGAAAGCCGAGCTCATCAAAGGGAATTACAAGTGTAACGTGTGCTCTCGAACCTTCTTCTCTGAAAACGGCCTCCGTGAACACATGCAGACCCACCTAGGACCTGTCAAACACTACATGTGCCCTATTTGCGGAGAGCGCTTTCCCTCTCTCTTAACTCTTACTGAACACAAAGTGACACATAGTAAGAGTCTCGATACTGGAAACTGCCGAATTTGCAAGATGCCTCTCCAGAGCGAAGAGGAGTTCCTAGAGCATTGCCAAATGCACCCTGACTTGAGAAATTCCCTAACGGGATTTCGCTGTGTGGTATGCATGCAGACGGTGACCTCCACCTTGGAACTGAAAATCCATGGGACATTCCACATGCAAAAGACAGGGAATGGGTCAGCAGTGCAGACCACGGGGCGTGGCCAGCACGTCCAAAAACTGTACAAGTGCGCATCTTGCCTCAAAGAATTCCGTTCAAAGCAAGATCTGGTGAAACTTGACATCAATGGTCTGCCATATGGTCTGTGTGCTGGCTGTGTGAATCTCAGTAAAAGTGGTAGTCCAGGCATCAACATCCCTCCCGGCACGAATAGACCAGGCTTGGGCCAAAATGAGAATCTGAGTGCCATTGAGGGTAAAGGCAAGGCAGGGGGACTAAAGACGCGCTGCTCCAGTTGCAATGTTAAGTTTGAATCTGAAAGTGAACTCCAGAACCACATCCAAAGCGTCCACAGAGAGCTCGTGCCAGATAGCAACAGCACACAGTTGAAAACGCCACAGGTATCACCAATGCCCAGAATCAGCCCCTCCCAGTCGGACGAGGTAATTTGCCTTTTTAATGTTTGCCATTTAACCTCAAGAAACTGTCCCTACTATATGTTCGTACTTTCCCCAGCTTTATTTATTGTGATGTGCGAAGAGATGCTTCGATTGAAATGTGATGTTTGTTTTTTTCTCCCCGTAGCCATTAGCTAGCAATTACTTGCTTCTTGATAAGCAGCATTTTGGCTTGAATGGTGCAAAATAGGACTAATTCCAGTCTCCCTAGGATATTGTTGTCTTCTCTATGACTGAAGAGACCGGCACTCATGCCAGCACCACTGAGGTCTGGAATCTCAGCATAGCTTCACCGCGCGTTGAAATCCCCAGCTATGGCTTGTGTGTATGGCAGAGAGATAATGACGTGAAAGTAAGGTACTCTGAGCCAACATGCTAACTTTCAGAGTAAATGAAAAAGAATATATATATGTGTGTATATATATTTATATGTGAATAACAAATTTGGCAAGGGTGGCTTTTTAGTACCATGTGATCAACATTCACTGCTTTTGTCTTTTGCATAGTGATGGAAGTATTTTCTCACAACAGCATTTTTCAGAACCCCCTGCATTTATTAAGCACCACATGCCCCATTTCTGTTGAAAGGCACTCTCCCTGACTCTTCACTCTCTGGGTTTAAGTTTGAGAAAACAGTTTTTTTTCCTTCGCTGAAGAGTAGTTTCATGTTTTCTTTGCCACAGTGAGTACAAGAAACGAGTTCTTTTAAAATGAAAGTGTTGTAAGTCATCATTTCTTGAAGCTGAGCAGAGGCTGGTTCATTTTAATATGATTTCTTTATGCATTATCACCTGGTTTCTAATAGGTCTTTCCTCTTTCCTACCTGCCCCTATCTGACCGTCCATCCAAATGAAAACCCCAGGGAAATGCATCTCCCTTCAGTTTGGGGTCAGTGCATTTTCTTATCTTCCCTCTACATGCACACTGTCTTGGAGGCCCCCTTGCGTCTCCCTGCAGATAGCCATCAGTCATCTGGTAGGGGAGAGCTGAGAAGACTGATAGGGAGCAGCCTTCATGAACTGTGGCATCTGTTACAGGCAAACTCCCCAACTTTGAAGCTGCTTTTCTTTCTCCTACCCCCAGTGAATCTGAACTTTTCTCATTTAAATAAGTAACGTCTTTCAAACTGACAGGGACAGTTGGAAGAATACAGTTTTGATAATGGCTTATGACTCGTGTTAGATCCAGTAGTTTCTTTTGAAACAAATATTGGTAGTTACAACCATATGAAATAAATTATTTTTTCTAACTTCTTATTTTTAAAATGTTTAAGCCTATAGAAAATTTTTAAAGAAATAACATAATGAACATAAGTGTGTGTGTGTGTATCCGTATCCCAGATTTCTAAGGTGTCAACGTTTTACCACGTTTATATTTTCCCTTTCTGAAACCATTGTTTATTCACCTGAGTCAGATAAAAGTTGAAGATACACGACATCTCCTGATAATGAGGACGTTTTCCTATTTAACCATAATATCATTAGCTAAGTAAATTAGCCAGATAATTTTTTGAATATGGACTGGAAGTCCATATTCAAATTTCCCAGTTGTCTCCAAAATGTATCATGGCTTTTTTAAAAACAAGAATTTTTAAAATAATGTTTCTACACCAAATTACTTCCCCCAGTTTTTTTTTTTTTTTTTGCAGTGCTTAACGTGTCTAGAGGAATTGTATATTTCTGTTTAATTTAAACATTATATAAAAATGATTAAAGATCACTCTGTTTGTGTATGTGTTGGTGTGTATGTATTTAAAATGGAGCAAAACTAGGCTCACTTATTTCTTAGTAGATCGTTTATGGAAAGCTCTGTGCCTGTTTCTTTGTATCTGTTCATGGTTTACATCTTGTGATATTTATAAATTACACCATTTAAGATAAAATGCATATGAATAGTCTTTGCACTGTGTTAATTTGGTTAGGGCTACTTGATTAGGAAAATTTATCCTTAAGGCATGTCTTTTGTTCTACCTAAAATCTTGATGATAATTAGAAAACTTACTGCTATCCTGTACTTAGAATAATATTTAAAATATTTTTAAAGTGCTTGTTTATTTTAATTTTTAAAAGAGTGGGGTTTTTTTTTTTTGGTCTTCTTAGGATCAAGAATGACTCTTTATGCACAAGGGTACCTCACTATTACACCTGATAATAAAAGCTGTAGCTATTCCCTTAGTTAACCAGATATTAGAATTCACTTGTAAATTTTCTTTTGTGTCTCAAAAGTTGCCTAATTCGTTCAACATCTTCATCATCATTTTTTCTTCATTATGTTATTTAAGTCAGAAAATTATGTGCGCCTGCTTCTTTCCTGATACCCTCCATAGTTGAAAACATATAGTGGCCGATATTATTTGGCCTTGACATGGTGAATGATCTAAACGTGTATAGAGTTTCACAACAGTTAAGAATAATGTTAGCAAGAAAAAGACACAATAAAAATTCATTTGTTTATATTCATTGTTGGCTTAGTTAAGCTTCTATGACTTCATATTATGGTTATTTTTGTCTAAGTCTTTAACCAGATTAGGTATAAGTTTTTGCAACAGGCAGGTATTATATGATGTGGGAATAAATTTTATCCCAAAAAGAAGTATGGTGTGTATGTGTATTGGCTTCAGTGTCTTAGGTGGGAATTGAAGGCCTTAGCAGTGTAGGCGGTATTTTCATCGTTTCTTCTTGCTGAGGATTGAGACTTTAGAAGGCAAAAGAAGACCACAGGAGATAATAAAACCTGCATGTATAGATATTGTCAAGAACAGGATTAGAGTTTTCTGGATCATGATTTACGATCAAAGGATATTAGTAGATACTGGTATGTATCTTTCAAAGACAGGAAAGGGTGTTATTTGAATGAGACTGGACTACCTAATTAAAAGGGCTTTAAATTTACATGTAAATCTAGGGAAGAATGAGTACTATATAAAAACATACACTCTAGCAAATGGCTGAAAGTCAAGATACATGACACTCAAAGAAGGATAATAGTAGCTAGCTGTCAGGTAGTGCAGAGATTTGGAATTGAAAATAGAAGATCTGAATCCGAACCCCATTTCTTCTGCTTAACACTTTCCAAATTTGAAAAATAATTTTTCTTTGTGCCCAGATCCTATGATGACTTACTTAAATTTGCAGTGGAGACGTTCTGCATAATATATATTGGGGAATTTATGTATTTCCCTTTGCCCTGCAAAGATTGAGTAAAAAATGATGTAAATTTACACATAAATTACGATTATTGTAATCAGAGCCTGGTTTTCATAAATAGTAGCAATAACTTGAGGCAGGAAAAATACTGGCCATCTAACTTTTTCCACCCATAAAGCACCAGGTAAGTTACCAACGTGTAGTGTGTGTTGAATAGATCTTAGTTGTTCTTCTGGAGTGCTTTGACACTCAACTGGCTATCTGGTGAGGTGTTGCCCCAACTGGACCTCAAAACGTTGTCTCCTGTCTTTGAAGTTCTATGATTGATATTGGAAGTATGTGCCATTCTGCCTGCATTTCCCCAGGACCCTTCATAGTTAGATTTTGCCAAGGAATTATTTACACACACTTCAGCAGACACCACCCCTACCAAGTCCACTGATACAGCTCTTGCCAGGGTTACTGATTATCTCCATGTTGCTGGGTGCCCATACAAGGCCACAGGGTCAGAGCTAGAAGGACAATGACGATCATTTTGTTCAGCCATTATGTTACAGACAAGGATCCAGACCCAGGTAAATTAAGATTTGTCTAACATCACACAGCTAGTAAGTAGTGGGCGAGAGTTGAGAGTCTAGCTCTCTTCAACTACTAATTGAAGATTCTCTTTCCATAATTCAGCTGACACTTAACTCTAGCTACAGTCTTGGTCCTTTTCATAAAAGCCTCTTAGTATTGCTGTCTTATTTTCTCTTGCCATTCATCTCTTCCACCTGCTATAAGTGGTCTTCTGCTTCCACCACTCTGATGCAACTGCCTTCTCTCGGGTCTCTGCTGACCTAATTGACCAATGCAATGCCCTTTTTTAGAGTACTTACGCTAGTTTACTCACTCTTCTACTTGACACTATTGGCTGTTACTCTTTATTGAAGCCTTATCTTTCCTCCTGATTCCCTTCCTACCTCTCCGAATGTCCTCTGTCCTTCTTCCTACAAGTCAGTCTTTTCTGCTGCTGCTGTCATTCTGCACACTTTCTGTGTTCTCATCTACTTCCATAGCTGTACCTACTACCTGTATACTGACAGTCCTCCAGGTAGCGTATCCATGGCACAGAAGATTTTAGGGGTTATTGAAATGTTGTGTATCTTGATAGTGGTGATGGTTACATGATCTACATTCATCATTAGCTACCAGGTGGCACATAAAATGAGTGATTTTTTTGTACGTGAATTACACCTCAATAAAGTAGTTGTGTTTTGTTTGTTTTTTTGATGGTACCTCCAACACTAACCTTTCCACTGAGCCTTAGATCTACAGTAGGCAGGTGGACATCCATTCACATGACCCCATGAACTTCCAACTCAGCGGCTCCAAAACTGAACTCATCATCCTTTCTGCAAATCTTCTTCTCTTATATTTTCTATTTCACTTGTTGATCCATTAATCCTCTTAGTCTCTTCCTTTTCCTCCACATTCGGTTAGTCTATCAAGCCATCTCAGTTTCAGCTCGTATGTATTTCTTGAATCAGTCCTCTCCTTTCCATCTTCTTACCATAGTCTGAGTTCCACCTCTGATCATCTTTCACTAAACTACTGAAGCAGCCTCCTAATTGGTTCCTCTGACTCTAACCATTTTTCAAGTCCATCTTCACATAGGTGCCAGAACAGTCATCTATAACACAAATCTCAGTAGCATGTCTGACCCTGTTTGAAACATTTTAAGTGCTCTGCACCTGTATCCCGATAAAAACAACAACAAAACCCATTGCTATCGGGTCCATTCTGATTCATAGCGACCCTATAGGACAGAGTAAAACTGCTGCATAGGGTTTCCAAGGCTGTGATTTTTATGAAAGCGGACTGCCACACCTTTCCCCCATGGAGTGGCTGGTGGATTCTAACTGCCGGTCTTTCGGTTAGCAGCCAAGCTCTTAACCGTTGTGCCACCAAGGCTCCCTATCCTTGTAGGACGATGTAATAATCTGTTGTGAAATATAAAACCCTTCAGGCCCTGTCCCTGTATAAAATTTCACCTCCTTTTCTGACCTTTCACTTTATTTTGTGTCAAGAAGTACTATAATTAATTCCTGGTGGTACAGCGGTTAAAGCACTCGGCTGCTAACTGAAAGGTTGGTAGTTCAAACCCAGCAGCTGATCCCTGGGAGAAAGATGTGGCAGTCTCCTTCTGTAAAGATTTGAAACCCTATGGGGCAGTTCTTCTCCATTCTATGAGTCACTATAGGTTGAAATCGACTTGATGGCAGTGGGTTTGATTTATATTTAATCCACATATAACACACTGCTTTTGTGCCTCACTAAGGCTATCCTGTCTTTTTGGCCTAGAATACTCTCTCTCCTGACTGCCCTCGGTCTTCCATGAGCCTGTCCAACTGACTCTTTATTTGAAGATAACTACTCTATTAGGCCTACAATGACTCTCTCTTCCCACCACAAATATCTTCCTTCCCCTTGAATGCCTTGTGTATGCAATATGTAGTAAATACGATACCATAATTGCTACATTATTTTATAGATACCTGTTCACATTTCTTTTCTGTTCCCATGAATTCTTTGGGCCAAAAACTTAGTCAGTTTTATATAATATCTAATACTTAGGGCAAGTTGTGCAGGCCGGACTCTTGTGATCCATAGGGTTTTCATTGGTTGATTTTTGGAATGAGATTGCCAGACCTTTGTTCCTAGTCCATCTTAGTCTGGGAGCTCTGCTGAAAGGTGTTCAGCATCATAAAAACACTCAAGCCTCCACTGATGGATGGTGGCTGAACTTGAGGTGCATTGACTATGGTCTTCCCACATGGAAGGCAAGAACTGTACCGCTGAACCGCCAATGCCCTAGGGCTCAGTAAATATTAGTTGAATAAATTGACATAGTATAACTACTTCACAGTGACAAAAAAAGGAGTTTACTCCCTCTTAGGAATTAATACATAGAGATATAGATCATTTTACCTAGAAGTACTTAAATACTTTAAAGTTAGGTTTGATATAAAAATATTAAAATAAGGTAAAAAGCTTGAAGTTTCTAACAATTCAAAAATCACCTTTAATATAAGGATCTGTTTTATGTTTTAGAATCAATATTCTTTCTTCATGGAACTTGTACTGAAAATGGAAATGTACGTGGTGAGAATTCATAGCCTATTAAAAATTGAGAGTTCAGTTTTGTTTTACATGTAAAAGAATCTCCAAATGAGGCAGAAAAAAATCTTCCAAAGTTTTTTATTTCAAATTGCTGATTCTAAGTTGGCTAAGTTAAAAATGTAAAAAGAACATAAAATGGTTCAACTCCCTCTAATTAAACAGTATTTAAAAATTAAGTAGAAATAGTATATGACCAAATACATTTGTAAGATGCAGTATGTTCTTGAAATAGACTGAGTTGCTTTGCCAAGCCCAGTCTGCTTCCAGATTTGTTGTTGTTATGTTCAGTGTTCATTTGGTACCTACAGTGTACTAGAACAGGAGGTCAAGGACCCTGACATAGATATCAGGGTATGGAACATGGAAGCAGCTGCTTCATATCCATTCTCTTTGTCCCCGGTCCCATGTACTTATCATTGCCCCACACATTGAATTTGCTGCCATTACCATCTTGTGGATTTTTTTTTTTTTTTAATTGTGCTCTAGATAAAAGTTTACAGAGGAAATTAGTTTCTCATGAGACAATTAATACACATTATTTTGGGACATCGGTTGCTGACCCCACGATATATCAACACTTGCCCCTTCCTGACCTTGAGTTTCCCATTACTAGCTTTCCTGTCCCTTCTTGCGTTCTTGTCCTTGCCACCGGGCTAGTGTGCCCATTTAGTCTCATTTTGTTTTATGGACCTGTCTAATCTTTGGCTGAAAGTTGAACCTCAGGAATGACTTTAGTACTGACTTAAAAGGGTGTCCAGGGGCTGTAATCTTGGGGTTTCTCTAGTCTCTGTCAGACCAGTAATTCTGGTATGTTTTGTGAGTTAGAATTTTGTTCTATGTTTTTCTCCAGCTCTGTCTGGGACCATCTATTGTGATAACTGTCAGAGCAGTTGGTGATGGTAGCTGGGCACCATCTAGTTGTTCTGGACTCAGCCTGGTGGAAGTTGTGGTCTGTTAGTTCTTTGGACTAATCTTTCCCTTGTGTCTTTGATTTTCTTCATTCTCCCTTGCTCCAAATGGGGTGGCACCTGTGAAGTATCTTAGATGGCCACTCACAAGCTTTTAAGACCCCAAATGCTATTCACCAAAGTAGAATGTAGAACATTTTCTATATAAACTGTGTTATGCCAATTGAGCTCGATGTTCCCCCAGACCATGGTCCCCAGCCCCTAGTCCAGTAATTTGGTCCTTCAGGGAGTTTGAACCATCCTTGGATTTTTTTTTGTACTTTTGTGGATTTTTTGCTAATGTGTTACAGTGTTCCTTTAGAACATATGAAATTCAGAAATCGGAATGTTTTTGTTGTTGTATACGGCCGTCAATCTTGAGTTGCACATGATATTTGTCCTAGGGGTCCTAGACCAAAAGAGCTTAGAATCATCCTAGGTACTGGCAGAATCCTATCTAGGAGGAGCTTTTACACTTGGCTAAAATTGTTGAGGTGGAGATTAGTAAATATCTACTTCAAATGGTTGTGAGCAATAAAGGAAAATTGAAAGCTACAATCTAGATCTCTTATTACTGTTTTGCTCTACCCACCGTGTAATGTAGATGTCGTTTCTGTTAGATGTACTTTGTATTAATACAGAATTAGCAGCTTACAAATGAAAATCTTGCCAAAGACTTTAAAAATGCCTAAATTGCAGGGTCACCTTATTTACACATTTCCCCCACCTTTTAAGTGTGCATATATCTAAAGGTTTTATTCTTCTCTTTCTTCTCCCCTCATACCTCGTTTTCTGTTACCTAATTATTATCCTATACAGATGACTAAGATATCAGATTTCAATTTTCAACCTCTGTTTAAGTCCCAGTCTTAGATTTTCAGCTAACTCTTTAACATTACCAATTAGACATTCTCATGGTTTTTCAATCAAATCATGATTTCTTTTCTTTCCAATTTTGTTCAGTGTTAGTCATCTTGCTCCTGGCCATTCTGGCCTGAAGCTTTATATCTCATATCTTCTTCATTCTCCTGACCTTTGGATCAGTTACTCACCAGGTGCTGTTGATTCTTCTTCTGAAATGTCCCTTCTATTTACCTTTCCATTGTTAGTTCCAGTATCCTCTCTCTTGGCCAAGTCTTAGGATTGTAGACTAACTGGTCTCCTTCATTCTCTTATGATCATAAAGCAAGTCTCAGCAAATTTAAAAGTTTTAGGATCACGCAAATCACATTCTCTGATCATAATACAAATAAAAGGTATTTTTTTTTAATTCCATAAATTTTAAAATTAAAACCACACAGAAAAAAAAGAGCATAAAAATAGAAATTTAAAAATGCTTGCAACTGAAAGATTTCAAAAACTCATGAGATGTAGCTTAAGTATTACTTAGAGGGAGAGTACTAGAAAATTTTAATATGTTTTATAGTAGAAAATAAAAATGTACAATATTAATGAGCTGATCATTCAACTTAAGGCATTAGGAACCAAACAATAAAACAAATCCCTAAAAAAAGTAAAAGAAAGAAAAATAATGTATAGCTAAGCACAAACCCATTGCCGTCAAGTTGATTCCGACTCATGGCAACCTTATAGGACCGAGTAGAACTGCCCTGTAGGGCAAGTAGTAGTAAAATACAAAACAAACAAGGAGGCCAAAGTAAAAAGTTAGTTTTTTAAAAAGACTAACAAAATTTACAAATATCTGGTGAGATTAATTACATAAAAAAACAAATTAATATTAGTAATAAAAAAGAGAGCCATAACTTTATATATGCAGAAATTAAAAAGACAGTAGGAGAACTACTATATATATATATCAGGATGACTAAAAATAAAAACTGAAGAATTATTTTTTTGTGAGAATGAAGACAACTGGAACTCTCTTACTTTACTACGGGAGTATAATTTATTACAATCACTTTGAAAAACTATTGACAGTGTTTAAAAAAAAAAAAAAAAACCCACTGCCATTGAGCCTATTCTGACCTCTAGCAACTATAGACAGAGTATAACCGCCCTGTCGGGTTTCCTAACGGGAGCAGATTGCCACATTTTTCTTCTGTAGAGTGGCTGGTAGGTTCAAACCGCCAACCTCTTGATTAGCAGCTGAGTTTTTAACCCTGTGCCACCAGGACTCAATACCAGCCTGTTCCATGACCCATCAGTTCTACTCGTGAGTTTGCATCTAAGAAAAATGAGTGCATATGTTTACTATGAACAAGAGTATTCATAGTAGCTTTATGCTTATGAATCTGTATATTTGTATAATAGTATGAGTTCGTTCCATTCCTACCATTAACTGAACACTACACAACAATAAAGAAAAATGAACTACTACTGTGCAGCAACCTGGAGGACTCATATATAATGTTGAGAAAAGGAACCAAACACATACTACTACGTGCATCAGTCATATAAAGTTTAAGATTGGGTGAAACTATGATGATTGAAGTTATGGTGGTTACCTTTGAGGTAGTATCAACTGGGTCAAGAGGGTGTCTTCTGGGTGCTTGTCATGTTTTATATCTTGATCCAGATGGTGGTTGTACTGGTGTATACATATGTTAAATTTTTTCAAGCTATGATTTAAGATGATTGCAGTTCACTATATGTATGTTGGAGCCCGGTGGCGCAGTGATGTAAGTGTTTGGCTACTAACCAAAAGGTTGTCAGTTTGAGTTCACCAGCCGTTCCTTCAAAACCCTATGGGGCAACTCTACTCTGTCCTATAGGGTCAGAATTGACTTGATGGCAGCGGGTTTATATGTATGTTACTGCATGATTAAAATTTTTTCTAAAACAATAAGAGAATATTATGAGTAACTTTATGCTAATAGCTAGACTATTTAGATGATATAGAAACAGCCTTAGGATAAAATAAGTTACTGAAACTGGCTTAAGGAAAAAAAGAGAGGTAGAATGATTCCATAATCATTAAAGAGCTTAATAAATTGTTGAAAATCTGCCCATAATGAAAATACCAGACCCAGATGGCTTTACAAGTGTGTTCTTCTAAACATATACCTAATTCCAAAACTGTGCCAGAAAATGGAACACTCTAATTCATTTGATAAGTCTATTATAATTTCGATATCAAAATCAGACACATACAGTAAGAGAAAGAAAAATTTAGGCCAGTTTTACTCATGATTTTACATTTTATTATTTTAAACAAAATAAATCCACTAAGATTATACATAATAGTTAAAATGGATTTATTACAAAAGTACAAGGTGGGCTCACCCTTAGGAAATCAATTAATTTAATTCATCACATTAACAGAATAAAGGAGATAAATTATGTTTATCTCAGTAGTTGCAGAAAAAAAACTTTGCTAAAATTCATCATATTTTCATGATTTAAAAAGAACACTTACTAGTAATAGGTAGGAATTCCCTTTATAAGAAACATTTTCTTTGGCAGACATCATAATTAGTATGTAAATTTTTGTGCATTTAATATTTTACAACTAAAATCACTAATAAGGCAAAAGATGTCTGCTGGGTGATCTAACCAGCACAGTAAGATAAAATAACAATAAGTTAAACATTGTGCTGGAGGTTCTGGCCAGAGCAATTAGGCTAGAAAAAGCTAATGGGCATTCAGATTGGTAAGGAAGAAGTAAAAGTATCCCTATTTGCAGATGATATGATCTTATACACAGAAAACCCCAAGGAATCCACAAGAAAACTACTGGAACTAATAGGTGATTTCAGCAAAGTATCAAGATACAAGGTAAACATACAAAAATCAGTTGGATTCCTCTATGCCAACAAAGAGAACTTTGAAGAGGAAATCACCAAATCAATACCATTTACAATTTAGCCCCCAAGAAGATAAAATACTTAAGAATAAATCTAACTAGAGATGTAAAAGACCTATTTAAAGAAAACTACAGGGCACTCCTGCAAGAAACCAAAAAAACCTACATAGGTAGAAAAACATAACCTTGCTCAAGGATAAGAAGACTAAACATTGTGAAAATGATCAGGAACCTATGGTACTGAAGGAAGAAGTCCAAGCTGCTCTGAAGGCATTGGCGAAAAACAAGGCTCCAGGAATTGATGGAATATCAATTGAGATGTTTCAACAAACAGATGGAGCGCTGGAGGTGCTCACTCATCTATGCCAAGAAATATGGAAGACAGCTGCCTGGCCAACTGATAGGAAGAGATCCATATTTATGCCTATTCCCAAGAAAGGTGATCCAACTGAATGTGGAAATTATAGGACAATATCATTAATACCACACACAAGCAAAATTCTGCTGAAGATCATTCAAAAACGGCTGTAGCAGTATATCGACAGGGAACTGCCAGAAATTCAGGCCAGTTTCAGAAGAGGACGTGGAACCAGGGATATCATTTCTGATGTCAGATGGATCCTGGCTGAAAGCAGAGAATACCAGAAGGGTGTTTACCTGTGTTTTATTGGTTGTGCAAAGGTATTTGACTGTGTGGATCATAACAAACTATGGATAACACTGTGAAGAATGGAAATTGCAGAACACTTAATTGTGCTCATGAGAAACCTTTACGTAGATCAAGAGGCAGTTGTTCAGACAGAACAAGGGGATACTGATCGGTTTAAAGTCAGGAAAGGTGTGTGGCAGGGTTGTATTCTTTCACCATATCTATTTAATCTGTATGCTGAACAAATAATCCAAGAAGTTGGACTGTATGAAGAAGAACGGGGCATCAGGATTGGAGGAAGACTCTTTAACAACCTGCGTTATGGAGATGACACAACCTTGCTTGCTGAAAGTAAAGAGGACTTGAAGCACTTACTAATGAAGATCAAAGGCCACAGCTTCCAGTATGGATTACACCTCAACATAAAGAAAACAAAAACCCTCACAACTGGTCCAATGAGCAACATCATGATAAATGGAGAAAAGATTGAAGTTGTCAAGGATTTCATTTTACTTGGATCCACAATCAACAGCCATGGAAGCAGCAGTCAAGAAATTAAAAGATGCATTGCATTGGGCAAATCTGCTGCAAAGGACCTCTTCAAAGTGTTGAAGAGCAAAGATGTCACCCTGAAGACTAAGGTGCGCCTGACCCAAGCCATGGTATTTTCAATAGCAGCATATGGATGTGAAAGCTGGACAATGAATAAGGAAGACCAAAGAAGAGTTGACACCTTTGAATTGTGGTGTTGGCGAAGAATATTGAATATACCATGGACTGCCAAAAGAATGAACAAATCAAGAATGAAAAATCTGTCTTAGAAGAAGTACAACCAGAATGCTCCTTAAAAGCAAGAATGGCAAGACTGCCTCTTACATACTTTGGACATGTTGTCAGGAGGGATCAGTCCCTGGAGAAGGACATCATGCTTGGCAGAGTACAGAGTCGGTGGAAAAGAGGAAGACCCTCAATGAGGTGGATTGACACAGTGGCCACAACAATGAGCTCAAGCATAACAATTGTAAGTATGGCGCAGGACCGGGCAGTGTTTCGTTCTGTTGTGCATAGGGTCACTATGAGTCGGAACCAACTCAACAGCACCTAACAACAACAACAGGTGGAAAAACATACCTTGCTCATGGATAGGAAGACTAAACATTGTGAAAATGTCAATTCTACCCAAAGGGATTTACGTATACAGTGCAATCTCAATCCAAATTCTAATGACATTTTTTAATGAGATGGAAAAACAAATCACCAATTTCATATGGAAAGGGAAGAAGCCCTGGATAAGTAAAGCATTACTGAAAAAAAAGGACAAAGTGGGAGGCCTCACACTTTCTGATTTTAGAACCTATTGTATTGCCATGGTAGTCAAAACAGCCTGGAACTGACAACAACAGATACATAGACCAATGGAACAGAATTGAGAACCCAGATGTAAATTCCTCCACCTATGAGCAGCTGATATTTGACAAAGGCCCGAAGTCTGTTAAATGGGGAAAAGACAGCCTCTTTAACAGATGGTGCTGGCATAACTGGATATCCATCTGCAAAAAAAAAATGAAATAAGACGCATACCTCACACCATGCACAAAAACTAACCCAAAATGGATCAAAGATCTAAATATAAAATCTAAAACGATAAAGATCATGAAAGATAAAATAGGAACAATGCTAGGAGCCCTAATACATGGCATGAAGAGAATACAGAACATAACAGTTTACAAACACCAGAAGAGAAACTAGATAACTGGGAGCTCCTAAAAATCTAACATGCTCATCAAAGGACTTCACCAAAAGGATACAAAGACAACCTAAAGACTTGGAAAAAGTTTTGGGCTATGACATATCTGATCAAGGCCTAATCTCTAAAATCTATAAGATCCTGCAAAACTTCAACCACAAAAAGACAAATAACCCATTTAAAATATGGGCAAAGGATATGAACAGATACTTCATCAAAGAAGACATTCGGCTAACAGATATATGAAGAAATGCTTACAATCGTTAGCCATTAGAGAAATGCAAATCAAAACTACAGTGAGATACTATCTCACCCCAACAAGGCTATCATTAATCCAAAATAATAAATATTGGAGAGATATGGAGAGACTAGAACACTTATGCATTGCTGACTGGAATGTAAAATGGTACAACCACTTTGAAATCAATTTGGCACTTCCTTAAAAAGCTAGAAATAGAAGTACCATACGACCCAACAATCCCACCCCTTGGAATATATCCTAGAGAAAGAAGAGCCATCACACGAATAGATACATGCACACCCAGGTTCATTGCAGCACTGTTCACAATAGCAAAAAGATGGAAACAACCTAGATGTCCATCAAGGGATGAATAAATAAACAAATCATGGTATAGGCACACGATGGAATACTGTGCAAAGATAAAGAACAAAGATGAGTCTGAGAAACATCTCATAATATGGATGAATCTGGGAAGCATTATGTTGAGTGAAATTAGTCAGTCAAAAAGGACAAATACTGTATACGACCACTATTACAAGAACTCAAGAAAAGTTTTAAACAGAGAAGAAAACATTGTTTGATGGTTACGAGGGTGGAGAGAGAGGGAGAGGGGAATTCACTAACCAGATAGTAGACAAGAATTGTTTTAGATGAAGGGAAGGACAACACACAATATAGGGGAAGTCAGCACAACTGAACTAAACCAAAACCTAAGAAGTTCCTGAACACAACCAAACACTTTGAGGGACAGTATAGCAGGGGTGGGGTTCTGGGGACTTCTGCGTCAATTTGTCAATTAGTGTAAGAAAGTTTATTAAGAAAATGTTCTGTCTCCCACTTTGGTAAGCGGTGTCTGGGGTCTTAAAAGCTAGCGAGCGGCCATGTAAGATACATCAATTGGTCCCAACCCAACTGGAGCAGAGAATGAAGAACACCAAAGACACAAAGAAAATATTAGCCCGAGAGACAAAAGGGACCATATAAACCAGACTCTATCAGCCTGAGACCAGAAGAACTAGGTGGTGCCTGGCTACCACCAATGACTGCGCTGACAAGGAACACAACAGAGAGTCCCTGACGGAGCAGGAGGAAAGTGGGGTGCAGAAGTGAAATTCTAGTAAGAAGACCAGACTTAATGGTCTGACTGAGACTAGAGAAACCCCAAAAGACATAGTCCCCAGAGTATCTGTTAACTCAGAACTAGAACCATTCCTAAAGCCACTTCTTCAGACAAGGAATAGACTGGACTATAAGACATAAAATGTTACTCATGAAGAGTGTGCTTCTTAGTTCAAGTAGATATATGAGACTAAATGGGCAGCTCCTGCCTGGAGGCGAGATGGGAAGGCAGAAAGGGAGGGGAGCTGGTTGAATGGACATGGGAAATCCGGGGTGGAAAGGAGGAATGTGCAGTCGCATTATAGGGAGAGCAATTAGGGTCACATAGCAGTTGGGTTTTTTGTTTTTTTTTTTAGCAGTGTATGCATAAATTTTTTTATGAGAAACGAAATTGAGCTGTAAACTTTCACCTGAAGCACAATTAAAAAAATAAAAACTTAAAAACACAAAAATAGAAAAAGGATAAATTAAATTGTTACACGCAGGTCACGTATTTGTCTATAAAACAATAGCCAGAGTACCTAAAGAGAAATTAACATAGCACATAAAACCTTAGTAAAGTTGCTGGGTTCCAAGTCAATTCATACAAGTCACCTGAATTTTTATGCAGCAGCAAAAAAACAGAAAATACAGTTTGAAAATAGCCCCGTTTATAAAAAGCACAAAAAATTAGAGACTGAGAAATCTAATAAAGTATGCAAGACATTTATGTGGAAAATGATAAAACATTATTGAAAGATATTGAAGAAGACTGAAATAAATGATTAGATACAATGTGTTCATGGGTAGGAACACTCAACAACTTCAAAAATTTACTTTTTTAGTCTTTTGAGAACTTGACAAGCAGATTCTAAAATGTTTAAGCAAAAATGAAAGGTCAAGAATAGTAAAGTCACTCTTGAAGCAAAAGAAAAGAGGGAGGATTTGTCCTACTGTACAGCCAATTTCTAATACATTTGTCATAATGAATATGACGTGGTATTATCCCACAGAACAAGATAGAGATTATCCAAAGGAAAGTAAGTTTCACTGAGATGCTATTATAATCTTTTTTCCCCCAAAATGTATAAGGAACACCTACATGTTAATAAGAAAACACAGGTCACCAAATAAGAAAATTAACGTGAATGAACAAGCATTTCATAAACAGGAAACTTGAAGGTCCAGTGTCATGGGTTGAATTATGTCCCCCCAAAATGTGTGTATCATTTTGCCTTGGCTGTGACTTCCAGTGTTGTGTGGTTGTCCTCCATTTTGCCATTGTAATTTTATGTTAAAGAGGATTAGGATGGGGTTACAACACCCTTCCTGAGGTCACATCCCTGATCCAAAGTAAAGGGAATTTCCCTGGGGTGTGGCGTGCACCACCTTTTATCTTATAAGAGATAAAAGGAAAGGGAAGCAAGCAAAGAGTTAGGGACCTCATACCACCAAGAGAGTAGTACCAGGAGCAGAGGGCTTTCTTTCGGCCTGGGGTCCCTGCACCTGAGGAGCTCCTTGACCAGGGGAAGATTGAGGACAAGGAGCTTCCTCCAGAGGTGAAAGACAAAGCCTTCCCCTGGAGCCAACAGCCTGAATTTGGACTTGTAACCTACTAGACTGTGAAAATAAATTTCTGTTTGTTAAAAGCCATCCACGTGGGGTATTCCTGTTATAGCAGTGCTAGACGACTGAGCTATACAGTAAACCGAAAATATTTTATCCTCGTTAGTAAAACAGGGAATGTAAATTCAGACAGAATAATGGATTATCTGGGAGGGCCACAGAGGAAACTAAGCTGGGAACCAGCGCACAGGTATTTGTATAATAGTTACTCTTTATACATTACCTATGTTGTAAGTGGAGCCCTGGTGGCATAGTGGTTAAGAACTTGGCTGCTAACCAAAAGGTCTGCAGTTCAAATCTACTGTTCACTCCTTGGAAACCCTATAGGGCAGTTTGACTCTGTCCTGTCCTGTAGGGTCAGAACCCACTCAGTGGCATCTAACAACATGTTATAAGTACTCTTTCTGGAAGTACTTAATATTTAATTAAAATTTAAAAACAAAAGAAAAATAATCAGAACCATAAGGAGAGTATCATCTACTTATGGTGAAGGTAAATGTAAGTCGAAAGGTGAATATAAAAGTAATACAATGAATACAAAATAATGCTTTACTAATTCTAACTATGTAGTCATACTTGCAAGAGGCTGTGAGCCTGAAGCCTGTTTTTTCATTGTTAAAATAAGTTTATCAAGTGTCGTGGGGATATAAACACGTGTTAGCCCAGCCTTTGAATCTCGGCGCTAGCACCAAGAGTGGTAGCAGTGCTTCTGGACCAGGCTGCTAAAGGCCTTCTCACTATGCTGTCTTCCCACCTGCTACCCAGCCCCTGTCCGAAGCACTCTTGCTCCTTTCCTCATAGTCAGTCCCAGCAGCCTCCCCTTGTAGGGACTCCAAGATCAGGCCTTTCCCAGGAGTTGTTTGAGTAGGTAAAGGAGACTTCAGATGACTCTGATCCTACCACCTTGATTCGCTGATGTAGGCATTTTTGTGTATTTCCCATCTTGTGAGCAAAATTTATGGCCTTGTATTCTCCACAGAACCAAGTTCAGGGCCTTCAGCACAATAAGTGCTCAGCAAATGCCTTCGGATAGAATTGAATTCCAGAATTATAGGGCTGGAAAGCATCTTGGAAATTATTCAACATTCAACAAACATACTCTGATTGGGATTCATGTGCCGTGCACTGTGTAAACACACTGGCCCAGAGTTCTCGCCTGGCTCCTATGACTCCTGTGAAGTTTTAGGCAAATTACATGTTCATGTGTTTATAAGCATATGTGTATTTTTATGAGGAGAGTGTCCAGGCTTTCATCATCTACTTAGTAGGGTCATGCCCCGCCGCCGCCCCGAAAAACAAAGGTAACACCTGCAGGTCTAGTGAGAAGGACAGACATGAAAACGAACAGTCTCAGCCTAATATGACAAGCACTTGGACAGAGGTGACCACAAGATGGACAGAGGACAGAGGTGGGTCCAGCTCTAAGGGACAGAGCCCTGCAGTCAGGATCACTGCCTTATCAGGTAGGCATCACAAGTCCCATTTCACTAATAAGGAAAATGAGGCTGGGAGGTTCCAATACTTGCCCAAGGTCATGCATCTAGTAATCAGCGAAGCCAACATTGATATTTACCTGTCTCTGATTCCAAATTCAATGCCAGTGCTGCTTTGACTCCCCACTTCCCTGTTCACCATGGGCAACCCTGCTGGTATTTGAAATATTGGTGGCATAGTTTCCAGCATCATAGTAACATATAAGCCACCACAGTTTGAAAACTGACAGATGAGTGGTGGCAATCACTAGCAATTCCGTTTTGTAAATGTACTTCCATACCATAAAAATATGAGTATGTTCATGGTGGCCTGGAGTTCTAGGCTTGCTGTGTTGGTCACCTTCTGTTTGTCATGGCAAGGTGACTTTATCTGTCTGGACGTCACTTTCTGTGTTGAGGAAATTGCCACAGATGAGCTCGCTTGGCCCTTTCAATTCTAAAACTCCAGGGCACTCTAGCTCCACATATGCTTGAACCTTTGAAAATATAAAAAATATGGGGCATTAAATTTTTTTTGTAATATGTCTGGAATAACAAATGAGGAACAATTTAAAGAAAGCCAATAATTTCAATTAAATCAAGAGGTTAAAAGAATCCTGCCACTTATACCTTTATATATATTCTAACCACACAGCATGTTTTAAAATAGGTGAAGGGAAGGAAACACACCTTTACCCTACAAAACTTACTGAGAGCACAAACAACAGGAATAATAAAGGAAACACCCACAGCGTTGTGTGGGTGTAATTACTAACAGGCTTTATGGAGCAGGTGTGGTTTTAGAAGGAATTGAAGGAGAGGACAAGGGTGGTCTGACATGCATCAGTAGGAAAGCTGTTCAAGTGGAAGGGATGGACCAGAGAAGGTAGAAACCTAAAATGAAAATAGAGAATGGGAGAAGCAAAAAAGAACTGCTGTGGGATGCAGAGACTTGAAGTAAGAGTCAATGGAGATAGAGTGATGCAGGACAAGGGTAATTTCGGCACACACGTAGGTAACTGGAATGACCAAATTAAGAGCGAGTACGTTTTATAGGGAAGGCATAACAGTGCCACAACGTCAAATATTCCTTTGACAGTAAGGATAGCTGAAAGGGTACATTGGGAATAAAAATAAAGGAATAATAACTGGGACTCCACAGGAGCCTTCATCTAAAGAGAAGTAGGATAAAGAAAAGATTATTTTTTAATTAACAGGTCTAGTCATTGGTATGTATTAATTTATTATGTGTAAATAATTGCAATATGTACTGTAATGGATACAACAGTGGATGAAACAAAGTCCCCACTTACCTGTGAAGAGCTGATCGCCCTTTTAGGAGATAGATCAGTTGTATTGAAATAATTCTGATGAAACATGGAATGAATTGTAGGAGAATCAAAAATAAATATTTATGATCGATTTGATATAAAGCTCTTATGTTACCATTTTGGCATTTATGTCAGCTCTTTAGTAAATGGTACCAAGTACTCATAATGAGCTAATAAACCTATCTAACTTTTCAACTTACTTTTAGGGCAGAAGTAACATACTTAAGAAAATATTTCTTAATGTGTTCTAAGATATTTTTTTTCTGCCTCACAAAACTTTGTCCTGATTTATGAGGGGATTGTAATTCATATGATCCAACTTTCAGGATTTCGCTATATGGATATTTGATGCATTTATTGATGCTATATGCTGTTTAATGTCCCGACTCCTTCGTCTCCCCAACTCCATATGCCTGATTTCTACCAATCATAAAAACCAAAAAAATCCACTGCTTTCTAGTCAGTTCTGACTAATAGCAACCCCATAGAGTTTCCAAGGCTGTAAATCTTCACAGCTCTCATGGAGCCGCTGCTGGTTTTGAACCACCAGCCTTTCAATTAGCAGTTGAGCGCTTTAACCACTGTTCCACCAGGGCTCCTATCAATCATAGCTCCTCATTTTGGCAACAGTAAGACAGGAGGAAGTTTTCATTGATTTTTAAAGTGAAAACAATCATTATATATTTGGAATGATTAATGAGGAAAATAGACTCTAATTTGACTTCTGACTTCTTTTCCTGTTGAGATTTATGTTTATAAAAGAATCATTATTTAAACACTTATTTTTCTCCACCCCTGTATTCTTTATCTTTCTTGAATGTTAGGGAAGTTAACCTAACAGCCAATATAGAAAGTTAACCTGTAATTTGCTATGAATCATAAATCCCTTCAAAGTAGGAACTAAAAAATATTATAGCCGTGAGTAACCGGAGGCAAATTCTATGTCCTGATCATGCTTAGGCAAATTTTTGCCTTGACTACAGCATCAAATTAGCCTATCTTATTCAGCCTCTTCCAGTTCACTGATTTCTTGTGTTATGTGAGGTAGTAGAGAGATTTTCACGAAGGCACCGACGTGCTACCTTGTGATGAAGGTGATGGGTGTAGGATGACTCGCTAGATTGTTCAACAATCAGTAAATGAAATTTATTGACTGCCGGGTATATGGAAAAATATAGGAAATTTGACTAAGGTAGATTGGCTATGGTATAGAAATAAACAACTGAACCTGTAACATTAAATGAGATCATCTAAGTGAAGATAACTTACCTGGGGGAGTCTTAGTGGCCTGTGCAGTGGGGGAGATAAAACAGGTTCCTTGAAAGAGACTCCAAAATATGAATCAGGAGAAAAGAAGATAGCAGAGATGAATAAGTGAGCATCTCTTCATGGGAAACTACAGGCTTAGATTCAGCTTTTAATGTTAAACATTAAGTCCAGATATATAAGACTCATTGCTGTCGAGTCAATTCTGACTTATAGCTATCCCATAGGACAGAGTAGAACTGTCCCATAGGGTTTCCAAGCCTGTAGTCTTTACGGAAGCAGACTGCCACATCTTTCTTCCATGGAGCAACTGGTGGGTTGGAATCACCCACCTTTCGGTTAGCAGTAGAGTGCCTAACCACTATGCCACCAGGGCTCCTTTCAAATACATAGAAAGGCAAATTTTAGGGAAATGTGTTGGTAGACAATTTTAAACTGAAGAACAAGATTCTTAATCTTCAAGGTAATAAGTTTCTAACATAGGATTTGTTTTGTATAATTCATGGCAATGACTCCGTCACTGACACTGGGTTTCATTTTTTAAGGAATGCTAATCATATTTTTCTGAAGACAGTGATTTCCTGATTTTTGACTATTGATACCTTTGGAAATAATATTTTAATGTGATTTTATCTATTCAAAGAGAATCCAAGGAACCACCCAAACCAAACCCACTGCTGTCGAGTCGATTCCAACTCATAGTGAACCTATAGGGCAGAGTAGAGCTGCCCGATAGAGTTTCCAAGGAGCGCCTGGCAGATTCTAACTGCCAACTTCTTGGTTAGCAGCAGTATAGCACTTAACCACTACATCACCAGGGTGTCCGGATCCAAGGAAAGCTAGGGAAAAAAAAAAAAGTCCTACTTTTTTTCCCCCTTTAATATTGAGGTTAATAGTAGCTTAAATTTATGGAGTTTTGGCTTTTATTTGTAAAAAATCAACTGGCCTAATATTTTTTTTTTCTTCCTTAGCACTTTATTGGCCTGAGTAGAATTTGTCTAAAATTAAAAGAAAAAAATTTTGATGAAGCTATTTAAAACAATCTTTTTCCAGGTACCTTCTTACTAGATTGTTGTCTGGCTTCTCTTTTTCCTGTTCAGTCAGTTGGCCAGAAGCCGTCTTCTTTAACCCTGTTTGTTTTCTGAATTGCCCTTTTCATTCCTTCAAGTACCCCAACTTGTCTGGCATGCAGTAGGTGCTTCATAACTTAGTTTTGAACTCAAGGAAATTACCCCCGTTTTCAGCCGGATCAAGTCTTCTCTCTCCCAGGGAGCTGTTTCCAGCTCCATCTGATGTGTTCAAGGCTGTCTTTGCTTTACCATACGCTAATGTAGGTGCGCGGTCCAGGACTGTGCTGTCGTATCGTTTAGGCAGAATACTGTGAAGAGTTCAGTGTTTGTGTGTTCTCTTTCCTCAATTTTAACTCCTTGAATTTAGGGATCATGTCTAATCTCTCTTTGGTACCATGTACCAGGCATTGTGTGAAGTGCTGTAGTCTTTATCTTAGGGCATTAACCAGATCTCTGAGACAATGATGTCCTTCTTTTAACTACTATGAGTTAAAAATAGAAAATTAGTGATTGTGGTTTTCAGTGGATTATTTGGGCAAGCTTTTCATCATTAGTAGCTTTCACTGAGGGTACTTATTTTCCCTTCTCTGTTCAGTGACTTATTTTCACACTAATTCAGAAGGACTTGGAAAATGACCAGCCTAAATTAGTAAAATGTCTGGAGTATTAAGTGTCTGTGGAAAGCTGCAGGTTTATTACTTTCACTCACATGTATCCTTTTGCTTGCCAATAAAATACTGCCAAGTAAAGGTGCTACTGATCTTAAACACATATCTCATTTGTAATTAATAGATTCACTCTTAAAACAGTAATGTATATTGTTATCGTCCTTGAAAACAGCTTACTTTCCTAGCTAGGTTGAACCTCTCTTTCTTCCTCTTCCTCCCCTGACCCCCAACCCTGTCACCAACCTATGATTCTCTTTATATTATTAATTTTTTAAAGCATTATTTAATATACTTTTGTTTCACCCTTGTTAATTGTCATAAAATCTAAATTAGTGGGTTCTGGTTTGGAGAAGTTTTCATATGGTCTCCACTTCCACCCAAAAGGGCAAGAACTAACCTTTGAAAAGTATCTTTGTTATGCCAGAGAGTTCCTATAGTATATCATTCTATCCCTGTAATAACCTGTCAGGTAAAGAGTAATAAAGGTAGTTACTGCTTAATGCAGGCGTACTACATGGTAGGCCTAGTACTAAGCACTTTTATATAATTCTCACTTGCTTCCCACGTCAACCCTAGGATGTAAGTTTTATTATTTTTAATTTACAGAGAAGGAAACTAAGACTCAGGGTCACTAAATGCTTTGTCCACTGTCACACAGATAAACGAAGCCACTAAATAGCAACTATTTGCAGAGCGAGGACCCTAAAGTTGCTTTCCTACTAAGACTGCTGGGTATACTTGGAATGGATATTTCGTAGTATCATTGTACAACATCCTAACTTCAGGGTCCCATCCGAGGCTGAGACCGGTTTTCCTTGAAAGCCACTGTGCAAGCTTGGGATTGATGAAACAGAGGGGGCTAGGGGTGGGTGCAGGATTTCTTGGGGAAAATGGCTCCATAAATTTATTCTCTGATGCTCCAAACATATAGCAATGATAGAGAAAATATAAAAATAGAACACCAAATGGACTTAAACCAAATCAAACCCAGTGCAGTGTAGTCGATTCCAACTCATAGTGACCCTGTAGGACAGAGTAGAACTGCCCCATAGAGTTTCCAAGGAGCGCCTGGCGGATTTGAACTGCTGACCCTTTGTTAACAGCTGTAGCACTTAACCACTACGCCACCAGGGTTTCTTAGTCAAGTTCAAATCAGGTCTTCATCTCTGAAACTCAGAAGTCAAATATGAAAACCAAGTGGTTATTGGGGTTGAAGCCAGGGGCCTGCTGGGCTGTATTCCAGAAGTAAGAAGTGGTAACTAGAATTTAATCCCCTTGGGTCAAAGGCCAGATCTGCTGCTTAAAGCAGGGCCTAGGGAGCAACTTCCTTGCTCACCACCAAAAAAACAAAAACAAAAAACAAACCCATTGCAGTTGAGTTGATTCTGACTCAAAGCGACCCTAAGTACAACTGCTTCATAGGGTTTCTAAGGCTGTGAATCTTTACAGAAGCAGATTGCCACATTTTTCCCCCAACAGAGAGGCTGGTGGGTTTGAACTGATGACCTTTCATTTAGCAACTGAGTGCTCAGCCACTGAGCCGCCAGAGTTCCTTTTGCTCATGACTGGAAAAAAAATTCTGTTGTTGGCCACTACTCAGGAACTTGGGCTTTTTAGTAAGCTGGAGGAGTAAAGGGTGATAAGAGAAGGACAGCTTTGTGACTTGAAACTGAATTAGCCATGTGTCATCTCTGTGATTCAACTTGCAATTTCTCCTATATTCCTGCAACACAGGAGATACACAGGAAAACTTTCTTTGAGATCTACCTCCAGTCTCGAAGCCTGGAATTGCCCAATAGAAGCAACTGCGGAACTATTAGCAAGGGAGGCGTGAACACAGAAGAAGAAGAAGAAAAGAAAAAAAACTCTCACTACAAATGCACTGCAAACCAAGATTTTAAAATGTGTGAATGCATCTAATGCTAGCCAAGACAGCCAAAAAACAATAACAACAGCAACACAAACAAAACTGCTATGAGATCAAGAATACACTCCAGAAGAAATTAATTATGTGAAACAACCTGACAAGGACTTTGAAATAGTACGTTCAGTAGCTCAAAAGCATAAATGAAGGAATGATGTTCACTAAAAAGAGTGACAACTATGAAACAAATCCAGGCAGAAATAAAATAAGAACCCTGGTATATTTTAAAATTAGACATTTTGAGAATGAAAAATAGCCATTGAAATAAAACCTTCAGTAGATGGGATAAACTCCAGCCTGGAGAGCGGTGAAGAGAAAATCAGTGATTTGTAAGTGAGTACAGAGAAAATCACATAGATAAAACATATAGAGGCGAAATGATTTTTAAAATATACATGTAAGAGCAGTTAAGATACACGGAAGATAGAGAGGCTCCAATGTGTGTCCAATAGGAGTTCTAATAGAAACGTTGTTAGGTGCCATCGAGTCAGTTCTGACTAATAGTGACCCTGTGTACAACAGAATGAAACACTGCCCGCTCCTGCATCATCCTCAAAATCATTGTTATGCTTAAGGCCATTGCTGCAGCCACTGTGTCAGTCCATTTAATTGAGGATCTTCCTCTTTTTCGCTGACCCCCTACTTTACCAAGCATAGTGTCCTTCTCCAGGGACTGATCCCCTCCGACAACATGTCTAAAGTATGTGAGTTGTAGTCTCACCATTCTTGCTTTTTAAGAGCATTCTGGTTGTACTTCTTTGAAGACAGATTTGTTCATTCTTTTGGCAGTCCATGGTATATTCAGTATTCTCCTCCAACACCACAATTCAAAGGCATCAGTTCTTCTTCGGTCTTCTTTATTCATCGTCCAGCTTTCCCATGCGTAGGAGGCGACCGAAAACACCATGGCTTGGGTCAGGCACACCTTAGTCTTTAAGGTGACATCTTTGCTTTTCAAAACTTTAAAAGGGCCTTTTGCAGCAGATTTGCCCAATGCAATGCATCTTTTGATTTCTGGAATGCTGCTTCCATGGCTGTTGATTGTGGATCCAAGTAAAATGAAATCCTTGACAACTTCAATCTTTTCTCTGTTTATCATGATGTTGCTTATTGGTCCAGTTGTGGTGATTTTTGTTTTCTTTATGTTGAGGTGTAATCCATACTGAAGGCTGTGGTCTTTGATCTTCATCAGTAAGTTCTTCCAGTCCTTTTCAGTTTCAGCAAGCAAGATTGTCTCATCTGCATAATGCAGGTTGTTAATGAGTCTTCCTCTGATTCTGATGCCCCATTCTTCTTTAAATAGTACAGCTTCTCTGATTGAATAGGTATGGTGAAAGGATACGACACTGATGCACACCTTCCCTGACTGTAAACCACTCAGTATCCCCTTGTTCTGTTCAAACGACTGCCTCTTGATCTACGTACAGGTTCTTCATGAGCACAATTAAGTGTTCTGGAATTCCCATCCTTCTCAATGTTATCCATAATTTGTTATGATCCACACAGACAAATGCCTTTGCATAGTCCATAAAACACAGGTAAACATCTTTCTGGTATTCTCTGCTTTCAGCCAGGATCCATCTGACATGATTTCCCTGGTTCTGCGTCCTCTTCTGAATCCGGCTTCAATTTCTGGCATTTCCCTGTCGATATACTGCTGCAGCTGCTTTTGAATGATCGTCAGCAAAATTTCACTTGCATTTGATATTAATGATATTGTTTGATAATTTCTGCATTAAGTGAGATCACCTTTCTTTGGAATAGGCATAAATATGGATCTCTTCCAGTTGGTTGGCCAGGTAGCTCTCTTCCAAATTTCTTGGCACGGATGAGTAAATACTTCCAGCGGTGCATCCATTTGTTGAAACATCTCAATTGGTAGTCTGTCAATCCCTGGAGCCTTGTTTTTCACCAATGCCTTCACTGCAGCTTGGATATCTTCCTTCAGTACGATAAGTTCCTGTTCATATGGCACCTCCTAAAATGGTTGAACATTGACCAATTATTTTTGGTATAGTGACTCTGTGTATTCTTTCCATCTTCTTTTGATGCTTCCTGAGTCATTTAATATTTTTTACATAGAATCCTTCAATATTGCAACTGGAGGCTTGAATTTTTTCTTCAATTCTTTCAGCTTGGGAAGTGCAGAGTGTGTTTTTCCCTTTTGGTTTTCCATCTCCAGGTCTTTGCACATGTCATTATAATACTTAACCTTGTCTTCTCCAGCCACCTTTTGAAATCTTCTGTTTAACTCTTTTAATTCATCATTTCTTCCTTTTGCTTTTGCTGCTCAGCATTCAAGAGCAAGTTTCAGAGTTTCTTCTGACATCTGTTTTGGTCTTTCCTTTCTTTCCTGTCTTTTTAATGACCTCTTAACATTTTTCATGTATGATGTCCTGGATGTCATTCCATAACTCGTCTGGTCTCCTGTTATTGGTGTTTAACGTGTCAAATGTATTCTTGAGATAGTCTCTAAATTCAGGTGGGTTATACTCAAGGTTGTACCACATATCAGTATTGGCGGTATAAAATGAACAGACAGAAGGGTAGAGTTAATCAGGTTAAGTTTAGCATTAAAAATCTACATATTTTAGTTATCCTATTCATAATAATATATTCCATCATAAAAAAAATACGAAAATGTTCAAGTATTCAGAAAAGTTGAAAGAATAATATAATAAATATCTACATATCTACCACTTAGGTTTAATAATTAACCTTTAGCCATGTTTGCTTTATCTGCATATGACAATGGAGCCCTGGTGGCGTAGTGGTTACCAGCTCGTCTGGTAACCAAAAGATTGGCGGTTCAAATCCACCAGCCACTCCTTGGAAACCCTATGGGGCAGTTCTACTCTGTCTTATAGGGTCGCTATGAGTCAGAATCGACTCAACAGCAACGGGTTTATGAATAACTGCAAGGAACCCTTTTGGCCCAGTGGTTAAGTGCTTAGCTGCTAACTGAAAGGTAGGCAGTTAGGATCCATTACCTGCTCCTGGGGAGAAAGATGTGAAAGTCTGCTTTTGTAAATTGCCCTATGGGAAATGTTCCAGATTTGTGTGTGTGTGTTTTTTTTTTCCTCATAGTAATACTTGTCCCTGTACCTCTGTATTTCCAGAAAATTGGGCTGTTAGGTCTCAAGGCTGGTTAGGATCAGGTGTACTTTTAAAATAAAGAATACTCTATTGGTGATGTTGAGTGCTTCGTATTACATTACATCCCAAAAAGAGGCCCATAATGTCAGGGTGTTCCATTGTTAGTAATATTAAGCTACGTCTTTTTTTTAGTTACAGTGATGACCACCAGGTAAATTCAGTGCAGAGATACATCTTTCTCTTTGCAGTTAGCAAAGGATGAAATCGAGCATCTCAGAATAACCTTTTACTTCATAGTACTGGTGTCCATTAATGATTAGCCAGGATCATTTTATTTGGGGTGGCCAACTAGTGAATTCCTGATTCTCTCATTCTTCCTACTGTCATTCTCTTGTAAAGACGAGTTTTCCCTCATCACGTAAGCACAGACTACACTTCCTCCTAAAAAAGGAGGGTGCTTCTGTCTCCTTAATGACCAGTTTACAGGATAACAAAATCATGTAGTAGTCATCTCTGATGGTGCCAGCTGAGATTTACTGGTTTTCTGTTTTTCAGGTTTACTATGGATTCATTGTTTTTTTGTTTTAATACAGTCAGTGTTTAGTTAAAACATTCAAAAAAGAGAAAGAAAGCAGTTTAAAATTACAAAGTGGAATTTTTATTTATTTATTTATTTGTTGAGACTGTGAATCACGAATCCTAATGGGGTAAAGATTAAATAGAGGGGATGGGGTTATCAGACAAATGCTTTTTTCTTTTTTTTTTTTAATGATACATTATGAAAGATTCCAATCTTTTTTTTTTATTTATGAGATGCTCTGTTCAGAAACTCTCTGAGTACTTTAACCAGAGTATAACTGAAAACAGGAATGTCAGAAAGGCACATTTAAATTGTTCTCAAAATCAATCAAAAATAATGAGGTGCTGGGAAAAAGTTGTATCCTTGATAATTACATCTATCAGTATCAGAAAACAAAAGAGAACAATCAGGAAATGACAATCCCACTCCCAAGCAGCACATTAAAAAAGGCTAATGAAAAAAAGTCTCTTGTAAAAATTGTGCTAAATTAGCATTTCAAGTAAATTGACAACTTAAGCGTTGATAAAGGCCAATCTGGGGCCAAAACAATGGAAGTTCTGTTTCTACTTTTATCTGCTTTTTAAAAGAAATTATCTCACTTGACTTTTCTTTTGTTGTCTTTTACGTGAGTAAAAGTAATTGTCCTCAGAGTAATTGTCCTCAGGGAGGTGACAGTCCTGCTGCACACCACCAGTGTCAGGCCACACTTGGAGTTAGCAGGCTTCATTTGGGGTTCTACTTTTTAAAAGCGCAGATCTGGAGCACAGTAACCAGAATGGTGAAAGTTTTTCAAAGCATTCTTATACTCTATCCCTTTTTCCAGTTGCAGAAGAGGTTAACGTAACTATCACAAGGGATTCAACATGTTCTTTTTAACTTCAGAGTCTAAAGTTAGGACCAGTGGAAAACAAATTTGGCCTGGAATTAAGAATTCCCCCATAATCCTGGCCTTGCAGAACTGAAATGGATTTACCTCTAAGGCAGTGATTTTCCTAAATCAGACAGTGTTCACAAGTTAAAATCCCTTTACCTAAAGATGGTATACAGGAGTGCAGGGTTCTCCCAGAGTCCTTGCCAGCAGTCTGTAGATGCTTTAAGGGTCCTTTAAAATAGTTTTTTTTTTTTTTAATTGAGGCTAAAAATGAAAGTTTTCCTCATGACTTTAAAAAGAAAAACCTGACCACGTCCCAGTTTGCGTATCGTCATTCTGTATTTGGGAAGTCGAAAAGTATGCTGAGGTGGAGTTCAAGCTACAGTCTTTTAAAATCATAGTGCCTTGTTTTTGATCACGTTATGTTCTTACGTCATCTAGCTATAAATTTAGGAGCTTTAGATAAGAATATGGCTTTGCTAATAAAAAGAGAATGTAGCATTTTAGATACTGTTTTAAGAGTAGAAAGAATTAGTATTTGAGTTATCGGTAGTGACAAAAGCATTTTCTTTCCGTGATAAAAGAAAACTTATGTGCATAGATGTTCAGATGCATCGGTTCATTGTGAAGATAGTAGTAAGTGCCGTTATTTTTTTTTTTTAGCTTGTCAAGTGATTTTATTCTTTATTATTAGACCAGGGGAGAAAAAAAAAAAAAAGCCCTAGTATAATCTGTCAACATATTCATCAGTCATCATTTTTGGAGGCAGCTTTCAACATAGTGCATGTTTTACTGTGCTAACAAGAGAAAAGACTAGACATTAAGTTTATGTTTCTTTGTTTTGCAGCATGGTCACATATCAGGAATAATGCTAGAAGTATGCTAATAAACAACATATAATGTAGGTCATCTGGGAGTAAGAAATATTTTCTAACTAGTTCTAAAGGGAAATATTGTTAAAAAAGGGATAGATGTTATTTACGCAACACATGTTGCTCTATATGTCACCATCAAAAGCATCTTGTAAATAGCTCAGCATAGTAAATCTTCCATGGTGATTGTCAGGGTTTTTCAAGTCTGTATTAGATCTAGATTCAACACACTCAGTTCACAATATGCCTAATGTACAGACTGTTAGATTATTTAGACAGCTTCCATTGGAAATGCGCCTGTACTTCTGTGGTTTACAAGACATGCTGTCTGCTTTTGCAGAAAGAAAAAAAAAAATACTAAATTACAATAATTAGAAAAATTTTACATTAATGATATAATTTCAGTCTCAAATGAAATAAAGCTAAATTTTAATGCTTAACTTTGATTTTGTATAGTTCCAAAGAACTTGAGTCTTTTCGAAGTAATTGTAATTTACAGACTGATATTTCCTATTAATACCATTAGTAAAGCAATTTTATTATAAGACTGTAGATGAAAAGATAATCCTGTAAGAATGCTTTTGTCAAAATGTCAAAATTGTATGTAGTTTTACAAATGTCATTTTCTAACATTTGGGGAATTTTCAAAATGGATTATTTCATAAGGGTTTATTTTGCTTTCCAAGATGGCTTTTAATTATAAAATTTCATCCTAAAGGAATTTATGTAACTTATGTGTTGTGGAGCCCTGGTGGCTGAGTGGTTAAGAGCTCGGCCACTAATCAAAAGCTCGGCAGTTTGAATCTACAATCTACCAGTGGCTCCGTGGAAACCCTATGGGACAGTTCTACTCTGTTCCGTAGAGTTTTTATGAGTTGGGATCGACTCGACGGCAATGAGTTTGGATTTTGTGTGTGTGTGTGTGTGTCGTGGAAAACTTAATAGTACTTTATTTATTGAGTTCACCTACTATGTACTGAGCCGTACAGGAAATACAGTAACAAAGATGTGGGATAATAAAGGCTGCTTTTATCAGATGAGCCCAGCATTTAGAATCAAGGGAGATTATTTCTCTTCCCAGCTGTAGGACACTGTGAAATCAGTCAAGTCTTTCTATTTCACTGGGCCTCAGTTTTTTTAAATTTATGATACAAGAATTACAATAAATCCTGACCTATCCACTTCACAGAACTGTTGAATAAAATAGTGTTAAAATGTTCATTATGTTATGATTTTTATGGGAAAAAATATATATAATTAAATGCTAGTAATTAGCAACTTCTGAAACCACCTATATTTTAGAAAACCAAAAATCAAACCTGCTGTCATAGAGTCAGTTCCGACTGATAGCAACCCAATAGGACAGGGTAGAACTGCCCTAGAGGGTTTTCCAGGAGTGGCTGGTGGACTTGAACTGCTGACCTTTTGGTTAGAATCCAGCTAAAAATGATAATCTTTATATCTTTTAGCTATACCCCATAAATCTTAATTTTTTAGCCATTTTACTTATGGATATCTAAAAGCACCACCGTAGTTTTGGTAGAATGAAAGTTCGTATGCCTGATTTTCAAAGGGGTCAGCTTTTGAAACTCAGCCATGTGTTAGTTTTTTGTTTTTAAATACTAACTTCTGTTTTTGAGTTCAGGAGTCTTTAAAAAGATATTGGGCCATAATTATGTGCCTCGGTTTCTTCTAAATGTTTTGCAACTAAAATGATAGTGTTGGATCAAGCCACAAGGTCTTTGTAAGGAACTGGTGGAACACTGCCCAAGCTGCCCTGCAGTGGCTTAGTTTGCAACATATGTAAGACCGGCATCCCAGAAAAACGCTGGAAATAGGGTTGTGGGTTTAAGAAACAACAATAAAAAGTGCATGTGTCTAAGTAACTCTGTCTATCCTTCTTTCCTCAGAAGAAGACCTATCAGTGCATCAAGTGTCAGATGGTTTTCTACAATGAATGGGATATTCAGGTTCATGTTGCAAATCACATGATTGGTGAGTGACACTCTGAACCTTAGTAACGATGGATTTTTCTCCTACCTGTGTCCATCTATGCCTATATAATTAAACAGAGTTAAAGACGAATTAATTGTTTAACCATCCATGGTTTACCTTGGCATGATTTTTTTTTTTAATTCCTGTTATTAGGCCTGATAAGGCATTAGCACATTTTATTTTCTGCAAGGGCTAGTTTAGACTTCTGCAGAGGATTATATAGCTACTGCCAGTCAAAACACAGGTGATTAACAAATTAAACTTCTAATCATTTTTGCATTATTGTAAACTAACAGGAATGGTTAATGAACTGGATGTTAGCTTTCCATAGAGTTTTAGACAGGTTTTAATTTCAGAAGTTATTATGGTAATGGTACTGCTGTGTGTTGCTTAAGCATCTTTGTATCAAAATCTAAAGTGGTTGAGTTTTTTGTGATAGGGAAGCATAAATAATTTAAATTGCCATAAAATAGTTTTGTATGTATGGTTTCAACAGCCTGGAAATAATCATGATCATAAAGATGATAGAAAGAATTAAGTCATCTTTGTTGTCGTTCCCCACCAAATTTTACATACATCTTTCTAAAAGTCATTCGGGTAACGATCTCTGAAGTTACACTAGGCCAGTGTTTTCAGGGATTTTGCAGTTATCACATTGGTTAGCACTAAAGGATAAATTTTTCACGTATTCCTACGGCCCTGTTATCTCTTAGATTCCTCTGGGGTTACCTCCTATGTTTTTAATTCGATAAGCACTTAGTAATAACACTAAGAGTTTTACCACAGCCAATTAAACTTTATCAAGCAGATCTTTTATCTACTAGTAAAATGACAATTGCTATTACTTTATACTATTTTTGATACTCATTTCTGTTTTTATACTATGAGAGTCTTTTATTACATACTCATTTCATGTTATTTCATAATACTGTAAATAATCGTGATATAATATAAAAAAGTCCAGTCAACCTTATGTCCTCCTATTGTCAAACTCTGTATGGCAGGAAAGAAAATTCAACGTTTTAGACTATGAACTTGTTTTCAAGAGTAAACAAGTTTTGTCACACACGAATCAGAGCTATTCCAAGAAAATTCAGGGCAAGGGTTGCTCCGATTCTCATTACTGCCTGTTAAAACTAACAATAGCAAAACTTTGAATGCTCGTGTATGAATTAATGAAGATGAATTCAAAGGCATGTTGGAAAATTGATTAATAGTTTTTCCATGGATTTGCTTTATAGTTTTTAAATGATGAGTCTTTAGGAGGATTATTGCTTATCAAAGTCTAAAGGCTTAATTGTGAAAAATGGAACATGTGCATAACAGCTAAAATATTGATCACTTTATATTTTCCAGATTTAAGTGCTAGTATCATTGTATTAAGTAGTATGTACTTACACATGACAGAATAACACTGGCAGCTTTTCTTAGCGTTTAGAAGAAAATGGCAACATGTGAGAAATTCTCAAATAATGCCTTACTCTGCAATTCCCTCCTGTTTCGGATTCCTTGGGAAAAATGTCCTATATAAACTTTCAGAGCTGGGTTTTTTTTTTTTTTTTTTTTTTTTTTGCGGAAGAGGGGGCTGGAAAAAATGAATTCTTGCCAAATGATAAACTTTAATAATTTTTATCTCTTTATTTCTTGATTGTATTGGTGGCAGTCATTCATGATTCTGCTTAATGCTGAACTTTTACATGGGCTTAAAAAAAAATTTCTTGGAAATTTGCAGCTTGTGGAAAATTTAGTGAAACTTTGTGGGGTCATGCTTCTGATTAGTTCTATGTGAAATTATCTTTGGTTCTGGATTTATTATGTATCCCAGCTAAATATTCCTCTGAGGATCCAGATGAACAAACTGGATGTATCTGTCACTACAATATTAATGTTATTTTGCACATGTGGAATCTCAGTTGAAGGCTAGCATGAGAGGATTTTTTTGGGTTTTTAATTTTAGTATCTTTTTGTTGTGAAACATCCATTGGCTTTTCCTGGCCCTTCTTCTTGAATTGTTTTATATACCTTTTCCTTTGTGTTTGGTTTATATTCTTTGCATCATTAGTGCTTTCCCAAAGCTTTTTCCCCCACTACCTTATGGTGGATTAATATGGCACTCACTTCCTCTTGGGATCCAAGCATCTAACAATTCACCGTCCATCAGAGAAGCAAATTCCATTCCTTTTCACTGAGGGCCTAGTTATTTAATATTCATGCTATTTTTAATAATAAAATATGTAATTCTCTTACACTCGAGGTCTAAACAAATGAATAGCATCCACTTAATTGTTCTATCTGGTGACCATTCATCCAGGTCCTTAAACTCTCCTCCTGTTGTTAATATCTAGAAAGAAGAGAGAGAAGGTGTAACGGAGGGTGTCACAAAGGCTAAGATATCCTTTTTTAAAATCCCAGTGTGATAGTCTTTCAGATGAGGCAGGCAGCATTATTTTGTTGGCTGAAATACCTCCATTGAGGTAGGTGCTTTTAGGTTGTGTAGCGGTGTCTGTTTTTTTGTCTAATCAAAAAATAATCTCAACTAGGCATTTAGCAGGGGAGAGGGATTAGGGGCTATCTGCAAAGCCTCTTTCTCCTTTTGTTAAGAGGGTCCAGAGTGTTTTTACAGATTTTGTTTTATGTTTCAGTCAGTCTAGAGGAAGGATTATATCACCTGATGGAAAACAAAATCTACCAATTACTCAATGAGGTCTAACTTCTAATTCCTTCTTTAACCAAGTCATTTGCATTTGCTCCTATGCAGCACACATGTTTTAATGCGATTTCAATGTCCACCAGCCACCATGCTTCTTTCTGGATATGCTGGTTTCAGGCTGTATTGGCCAGAGACATTTGTGAAAGGAAAACCATCAATGTTTCTACCAGGTCCATAGCAGAGACTCTGAGCTTAAGTGCCATTTTGCAGCGAGGTGTGGACACATGGTCTGGGCTGCAGGAATAATTACTCCATAAAAATGCATTAGGGATTTGACTTATGTCTATTGAGGAAAAAAAGAAAACCTGACTCTCCACCACATTTTGACACAGGTTCAGTAAGAAATCAGACCAGTGACTATTTAGGGGTTTCTTTTCTTCTTTATACACACATACACACAAAAGAGCTCCAAAACATTTTAGGGGTTTCTTTTCTTCTTTATACACACACACACAAAAGAGCTCCAAAACATTTTAACAGCTTTCTTGGGGAAAAGATTTCCCTCTTTTAAATCCGTGCAGATGAGAAAATTTTTCTTGTTTTCCTTTGTTCAGTTCACATAGTTTGTGTTGGCTTTTGACCTGAGAATACAGAAAGAAACCATTGTGTAGTATGCCCGTAATTCATCATTCACCCTTCTCTCTCTATCAGCGTAGTGGATATTTATTGTTATTTTCCTCTGTAACATTTCTGTTATCATTTGGTATGGATTAACACAAAAGAGATGAAACTAGGGAATTGAGATGTGTTTAACCCAGCAAAGGCATTGCCTCATATAAAATTATGAGGCTCAGCAGCAGTAGAGTAAATTTGTAAGGGCTCAGGATAAAGGGCTGTTAGGTATGGGATATTATAAAGAGATGACATTGCCAAGAACTATTTATGAGAAGCTTAATTTTTTCACTCTGATAATTCTTGACCAATAATTACCAGCCTCTAATTATCTATTTTTGTTAGAAAGAAATTTCGATCACTACAGAGGTTGGCATTGCAACTAGCGCATAAATCCCCAAAGAGACAAATGTGTTCCAAACAGCCACAAACAACTGTCTCATGAAACATAGTGAGCAAATTGCGAGCGGCTGGTGGTAGACAACCAGCAGTACATTTACCATCGAAGGCCAGTCAGCTTGACAAAGAAATGATCAAAGGGGAGAAATACCATTATCCTTGCAATTTATTGCTGCACTCATGGACTTTGGAGGAGAAGTGGTCAGGATCTAGCCATAGTCATTTTCAGCCTTGCTTTCAGAGTTCTCGGATGGAGAATATGAAGGGGATGGATGCGAACCATTTACCTAAGAATTATTTTTTAAAATCTACTTAGAATTGGTGACTTAGTAAGTTCAAGTATGTAAGTTCATATTTTCTGTCAGATCAGAATGACCAGTATTACAATGGAAACATTGTATCTGAGGTGGCAAAGAATCCTGTTTTGTGACAAAACAGGAAAATCCAGAAATAGTTACTAATCGTACTATTCTGGACAAATCAAAGGTAATACATACTTAAAGCATTTGGGGGAAGCTAATGTATTTATTTCTTAAAAAGTAAAACTAGAATTTGGCACTCTAATGGCAGCTACTGTGAAAACATTAATGTAAAGATGTTGGCTATTTTTATTCAGATCTTTAATACTTGGTGTCTTGTAGATAAATTTAATTTTTAAAAGACCCATGAAAATATTCAATTCTTCTACAAGGCAGGTGGACTGTACCTATGGTATGTGTTATATTACACATGATATGCATCCCTGATGTCGAGACAAAAAGAATGAATAAATCAGCTTTACACAGTATGGTGAAATTGTGGCAAGTGACATTCATATATTCTAAATTGGTTTGATGCCTAAGGTCACAAATGGCATTTTTTTTTTTCTTTCATTTCTTTAGTGTATGGTGTACTATGTGACTAATCTTCATTATAGCTTTGTGGCATTCAGTGTCACCTCTGAAACACTTCAGCTTGAGTGCCCTTTGGAAAGGATTAAAATGAATATTTTGAGATCTATAGTGCTTTTAGATTGTATATGTCTTAAGGGGAAATATCCATGGATATGGATCTCTACATAGGAAGATGATAGACCACATTGTCCTTTAAACTCTCAGTTTTCATTGGCTGTTTTTTTTTTTTAAATGATTAGAAACGAATCTATAATAGTACATATATGTATAATATCTACAGCTATCTCCATGTAATCCTAAGAAGCTCAAAGTCATTCTAAATCAGAGGGCTATTGAATCTTTAAAAAAAAAAAATCTTTATTTGATTGCTTACAAAACCCAGAGAATTAAGAAATAAGCATTCAGTGTTAAATATGATGAAATACTGGCTTATTTCACATCAAGAGCTGGATTAAAAAAGATGAAATCTGGGCAGTTTAATGGTAACAGAAAGCTACCCTCATGTGGGCAATGCTGGCTTATTTGAAAAGCCCATAAAGGGTTCCTGCATGGACCATACGAAAGGGATACTTTCTCTTTAATAGCCATCTGTACAGGAGAGATGAGAAGTGGGCCAGGTCATCTCTCCTCAGCTGTCATGATATTAACGTAGGTAATGGAGCAAGCTCTGCATTCTGCTGGGTGTTGTTTTTCATAGATGTTCATCGATTTACACAGATAATTCTATTTATTTCTTAGAGTTGGTCCAAGTGAACCAGGCAGAATAACAAACACCAAAGCATTTCAAATGACTTTATCTTTGTTTGTAACGTAACTTTTGTCTAAAAAATGGTGTCATACCTACTGTGCAGATGGCTGCATGATTTGTAAACCAGCCAAAACATTTAAACAAATGTGTGATCTGGGGATAGATTAAATAAAGGATAAAATGGAGTGTGGGCCACAAATTCTAATAATCAGATGATTTTAAGTTGTGTGTAGCGTGGAGCGATGGTCACAGTGCTAGTGGGGAAAGCTTGCCAATGACAGCAAGGTGCCTTACAGAGCTCAGGATGGCGCCCGTGGCCTGGTAGGCCTCAGTTTGAGAACCGCACATTTGCTGTACAGCTGGCAGCTCTGTATGGGGACATCAGATAAAACTTTGTAAAATGAAGTGTTATTGCTTAGTATGAAATTGTTCAGAGAGGGAATTTGCAGACAGTAACCGAAAACAGAATTCATGGTACCAATGAAGCAGACTGTAAATATGAAGAGGGTTTAATTATCTGCACAATTTAACAAAAATTCAAGATGGATACAGAAAAGACATACACAGGCATAAATATAACACAGCCACAGCATTTACCAAGTGCAAAGTGGGGCCACAGGAACCTGGCCAGCTCTCCTGTGATCCGCCTTCCTAGAAATGAAGACAATTGAAAAAGAAAATAAAAGTAGGAAGACTCTTGCTTTACGTCTTTTGGGAAGGAAGCACAGTTTTCGAGCGTTCCATTCGCTTCTTGGGAGTCTTATTTCTTACAGCAACTTTTAAGGAAAATCTTTGGGTCTCTTGATTTAAGTGTTCGGCTATTAAAAGACAAATCAGAATGTTTATCCTTGCTTTGTGTTTTGGTCTGCGTCTAGCAGCTTTGATATACGAGAGGGGAAAACACTGGCAGTTAGTGTCGTTTCTAATTTACAAGTCCCAAGGAAAATGTCTTAGACATTTCTGATGTTAATTTTCTTTGAGGCTGAGGATTCTGGCTGAGTCCGTAAACAGATTGAAGATTCAGTTTCTTGTTACTTTTTACAACACACTCAGAAGAGTGATGCTCTCAAACAGAATTACTGAATGGCACCCTTCTTTCCTTGGCTCTGTGCAGAGATGCTAGGAGAGCCTGTGCAGGTAGGTGGCTGCTATACAAGGTGGGCCTTCCAGTGCTCGTTTTGTCCTCAGCTTTGACTTGCTCTAGAATCAGCCACTCACATATCTCTTCTTCACTCACTGTTTGATATGTTCATTATCAAATGTGGGTATCTATTTCTGAATGAAGTTTGCAGGTCACTTCTGAATGAAGCGTACCAAAAGTCATCAGCAATAGGTAAAATGTGCACACAAACACGCACACACGCACATGCACACATGCACATACACACACATACAAATCGTGACCTATTTCTACAGAATCAGTTCGTAAACATAAAAAGGTCTCTCATGACCTATTTCCATAGGTTTTTTCCTCATTTTGGGATCATTAATAGCAGTAAACAAAGAAAAGGGAGCCAATACGGAGAGTGGGTGTCGAACTTCAGCTGCTCAGATTGTTGCATTTGGTGAGCTGATGGGGTTTCGTAGGTCACCTTTAGAATTATGCCTATGACAGCAGTAGCTACCTGCCAAGATTGCAAGGTATCTCACAGCTCTCAGGATGGCGCCTGTGGCCCGGTAGGCCTCAGTTGGAGGGATACACATTTGCTGTACAGCTGGCAGCTCTGTATGGGGCAGCCGTGTGGGCTGTTAGGGAGCTGGAAAGGAGACAAGCATGAAATTTCTTCTAACCCCAACTCTGTTTTTCTGTACTGTTGGCTGCTTCTCAGTTCCTTGACAAAAAAACCAATCAGGCACCCTTTAATCCGCCTGTGATTACCACTGGTATAAAAAGAGAAGCATAATGAGGAAAAATGCCTCGTTTTGTTGCCTTCAAAAGCCAACAAATTGGAGTTAACTTGACAGGAAGTGGCTTAATAATTAGATTATTTATTTATTCCTGACACATATCCCCCTGTTACTAGTCTCAGGAGACCCTGTAGATGGTACGATTTTCAAGCTGCCATTACTTCGCTGTCTTCTGTGAACAAAGAAGCTACTGTCTATCAGTCAATTAAATGCACTCTTTAAGCAGAGGCTGCGAAGTCCTCAATGGAGAGAGCCCTGGGACATGGTGGCTGATGATTCGTTTCTCTGTACTGTACATCACACTCTCAATGACGGTCCCCATAGAGATGGAATAAAGTCATGCATTAAAATATCACTTGTTGATTTGTTTGCTAATGAAGAGCCATTGAAATGTTTGTGTATTTCTGTGGCAAAATGGCTGATAAAAGGGACTACTTGCCTGTGTATCTTTGTTCATCTGCTGTGAGTGCTTATTTAAGAATTATTAAAATCAAAGTCAGCAAACAACAGAATGAAAAATTTCTCGGATAACAGGAGTTTTCTGACTCTCTTCACCAAATCAATGAATCGAGGCAGGAAAAATAGAGAAATAGTGTCATTTCAATCCTTTGCTTTCATTGCATTAATCCAAACACCTTATTTCCTCTGACATAAAAATGTAAGTCTTTTTCAGAGTATCTGAGAGCAATACTTAGTAAGTGTAAAAATATAATAGAATCCCTTTGTGAGAATAATGTTCTTTAAAATATTTTTTTCTTTAGGATGAATGGCATTTTTGTAGCAATTTCTTTAACTCAGTGAATACTTGCAGAAGTTTTTCTAGGAAACTTAGGGAGGCTTTTAAGACAAAACTAATAAAATGTCTTTGAAACATTTCAGTTATAATCACGCAGCCACGTGGGTGGTATAGAAATGTGACCTTCTTTTCTATTTGTTCCTCTTTATGTTTTCTTCTTTTTCCTTTTATTTTTTTCTTTAACATTACATCCATGTTAGTAGTGGTGACTTTTCCAGCAGTCCAGGTTTTTATTCCTTAATATGTCGTCATCATCTTACTAGCTAGTGTTTACTATGTACAAAGCATGACTTTGCTGGACTTCTCTGGACTCCCATTAATTAGCTTTACATTTTAAGAGTACGTTAGGTTGGAGCCTTAGAGGTCCGTTTATGTGAGAAGGCTCAGATAATATCATGACAGCTCTCTAATGAAATATTTAGTGATGGTGCTGTCATTGAAAGAGATAAATTTGGAATTTAAACAGAGGCCACTGAACTTTGAAAAGTGTCCCCTCCTCCTCCCATTAGACTTTGTAAAGAGCAATCTCTAAGTGTAAAGGCTCTAACTATAGTTTTCGTGATTACCTGGCAATAGGCTGTAAAGAATTAATTCAAGCCATCGTCAGATGGTGGTATTTCTTATTTCTACCCTGTTATTCCAAGTAATTTTGTTAGAAAAAGCTTAGATACTCGGAGGTGTTCTGTAATAGAAAATGAATTTGAAACCCTTTCATTAATTGGTGATTAATATATTTCAGGATTAGTTTAAGCAGGGCCCTACCTCCTGCCCAGTCAAGTATGTTCTGGTTAATATCCAATTATCTGCACCTTCGTAGTTATTATGTCTTAATATTTCGGATATGATAACCAGAAACTTGAGAGTAATGCTAATGAGGAGGATAGAGCAAGAATTAACCAATGACACACTCAGTGATCCTTGGTGTGGACGGACTCACTTTATCCCCCTACCGCATTGCTTCAGCATCTTCTGAGCACTGACCAAAAATAAGACTTTCAGCTACAGCAGACAAGAATTAGAAAATTAATCGTTTTCTCTTTTAAATTATAGTAATATGCATTCCCAGTATTAAAGCTCAGCCGAAAGTACAGTTTAATAATGCCATTCTATGGAGAATAAGAATAGGAAACGGAAAGGTGATTTCTATTTTCCAAACAGGAAACATCGTATTCTTTATCTTTTCCTTTTGACAAAGCCACAAGTTGTTACCTCTTCAAAGTATGTTTTAAATCAGATTAATTTGGAGTCTCTATTATATTTCACTGAGAAAACGTTTTTCTCTGCTACCTTCCCCTCAAAATTTATTATCACGTGATACAAGTTGCACTGCCCTTTTTTTTTTTTTTTTAATTTTTTTTTTTACAGGTAATTTCACTTTTGAACAGTCTGACTTAGCTCTTCTAGCAGTGCCTGCTCTAGGGGGTGTGTGCTGCTTCAAGCCCTGTAGCTTTAAATAGTGTGCTTTGTACATTGCCCCCTTTATATGCTATATTGTAATGAAGCAACATCCGTAAATTGCAGTGAAGGGTGATTGTTGCACGGGGATGACTACTGCACCTTGGGGTCCATTTGCACCAGATTATTCTTTTTATTGTTATTATTACTTCCCATCTTCTTTACTCTCTTGCTGCTGAAGCTGCTGTTGGCCACCGGTGCAACACAGAGGGGATCTTGACGAACGTTGCAGACATCATTTTTGTCTTAGGTACACACCAATCAACGTTCAATTCCAAAGCCAGATGTCCTGGGTGGCTTTGTGGTTCTGTAGTGATGCTACTTTACTTTGTTGACTTCGTTTATAGTGTTCCTCATCATCATCTTCTTAAAAGAACAAATTTACTGTGAATAAAAGAGACAAACATTTTTTTTCCCAGCATTTCATGTAGATGTTATAAATCTGTAGGGAAGGTGATCAACTATTTTATCTATCTTCATTTGTCCCTTCCCCCAAAGAGGTTTAATACTTTAAAAAAGGGATCTGGGCAAGATTATTGTTCAAGGAAAAGGTTTGTATTTTCAGTATGTTCCTAGCTTTTCTTAAGACTTAAACGAAGTCAGTATGAATATTGTATAAGTAGTTTCTTACATTTACTTACAAAATAGCCTATTTTCTGCACCAACCAACTGCTTTCACTCAATAACCAATAACAAAATGATATGATAGAAGCCAGAGATCCTGTGCTCTTATTGAAAAGAATTATAAGCAAGGTTTTAGTCTAGGGAGATTTATATGTGAATTTTGGCTGTTAATCCCTTCGTTGCAGTGGTTTTAGTACCTGTCTCCATTTGTTTTCTCAAATTGTTGGTGCAGCTGTTGTTCTCTTTTTCTAAGGCCAGGCTACCCTGCAGCATTCAAACTAAAATCTAGAATTAGAACTGACACACCTTCAATTGAACTATCAAGTCTTTTAAAACTGCTTGGCCAGTGACGCCAGTCCCACGCCATTCGACCATACATACTTCCGATTGTGGGCCAAAGTGCATTGATTTTTAGCTGTCATTTCTATTGCACATACTGTAGAATTGAAATTTAAACCTTAATCTACTCAGTAATGCAATTAATTTTTAATGTGCAGTAATACTAATTGAAATAGCCTGAATTTAGTAAGTCACCACAAGACATTTTCAAAAGCAAGAGTCTCCACTGAGAACTGGGAGGACAGGTCATTATTGTTACAGTGTTTACAGAATAAATGCTCAGTCCTCAGGCCTCCAGTGGAAAGAGAGCTTTCTTTAAATTAGGCTCTATTATATGTCTCTGTGAATAGAAATATCTTTTCAGAGAGAATTCCTACATTCTACCCACTTGCAGTGCTTCACTGTTTTTTAACAACGATATGCCTTTAGTTCAAAATATCTTAATATAGTGTAGGCAAAAATAATATTAACCCATTAAAAAAAAGGGCAATTATAAATGGTTGCAAATACAGTCACCTGCCATCAATACCGTGGTCAAAAGCGACAACCTCAATGGGTATGTCTTACTACGTGATGGGTATTTGAGATCCTGTATCCAGATTCGGGCAGTACATGGGCTTTATTAAACTCGTTACCATCGAGTCAATTCCGACCTATAGCAGCTCTGTAGGACAGAGTGGAACTGCCCCATAGGGTTTCCAAGGCTGCAAACCTTTACAGAAGCAGACTGCCACATCTTTCTCCCATGGAATGGCTGGTGGCTTTGAACCAGTGATCTTTGGGTTAATAGCTGAGCACTGTAACCACTGCACCACCGGGGCTCCTTTGTGCTTTATTATCTGTCCATAAATCTGTTGCCTTCTTATGGTGTATTTGTATCCCTGTGAATCAGACATTTGCCTTTTAAAACTGTATTCCTTTAGCTTTTGTATGTTATTTCAAAATGGCCTTTTAAAATGTTTTGTGACTTTTTTTTTCCCTAGCCACAGTAAAGGAAATTTTGCACAATAAAAGCAAGTAGGTTTTCAGCCATTTCTAGTCTAAAAAGGTTCTCTAACCGCATTTAAAAAAAAAAAACCGCATTTATCTGCTGCTAAATGAGCACTTTTTAAAATGCATCATTTCCACTGATGACTGGGCTTGCAGAGTGTTCAAAACGAGCACCAGCATTAAGTTAAAAAAAGCAAGCTCTGTATATCATCCTTGCGTGGCTTTCACATTACGGTATTTAATAAGCCGGTGGTGCTATTAAATATTTGGTAAAGGTTTCCTCATAACCCTAGCATATCTTCAAATGGGATTTTAAGACATTTTTGCAGCACATAAGTAAAAATGATGTTAGAGAACTTGAAGCAGTTGTAGCGTGGCACATTTTCAAAATGAAGTGTGGGGTAAAGTGGCACAAATGTATTCAGCAGATTCACACCTACAAAATACCTAAATCAATTCATGCTCTTTGGATCAAGGGTTCAAACTGGCTTTCATTGTGTTACTGTTAAGTCAAAGCGCTACTGGGATTATTTACACAAGTGTATTAAAATGACATTATAGCAGGTTTTAAAAAAAGAAGAAAGAAACACCTTACGCTGTCGTGATTTCAGGCTGTCCTAACATCGGGTGAGCTTGTTAATAGACATTTTCTCTTTTTTAGGGGGTGGGGAAGAAAAAGAGTTGAGGGGAAATCAATGTATAGTCCGTTCAGAGCATATTATCAAATCAGATTGGGGTATAGGAAATGAAACCTTTCCTGCATCTATTTTGGATATGCTGTATCAAATACTGGCTATTAGATACCATTGTCCACACTGATAGAATGTGCAATGGATCATTGTTATCAGGTTTTTTTTCCTTATAATGTTTAAGAGTTGTTATCCAAATAGCAATAATTGTTCTTTTAACCTGGAGTGAAAATTGGTTTCTGGGAGCCTTATGGGAAGGTATTGCCAATAAATACGATGTAGACATCAATTCTGTCACTGTGTTGGTGGGTTACAATTCACATTTAAACCTTTCAGTCCTTAATACTATTATTAGTTTTGAAGTTATAGAGATAAAGGCTGATAGTTTTTTTTCAGATTTATATGTAATGTGTTTGGTTCTTCGAGGGGCCTATTTGCTAGATTCTAATTTTCTTCCTGTTTGGTATGCAGCCAGTGACCACAGTGTTCATTCAAACTGCAGAGAGACACATCTCATCTGTAAAACATGGCTTACCAATCGTACTTGCTATTTGTATTCTCATAAGAAGAAACATAGGATTTATTATGATTGGGGGGAATACGTTTCATTTTGAGATAATTTATAATCTCATGTTCATAACATGAGATTACATGTTCATACATACATGTTCATAACAAGTATTTCATAGTAAAGAATGAGTCAAGATGCGTAGTTTTCGGAGGACATGTTGCAGAAGAGAAGGAAAGTGAAATGGGGTTCGTATGTAGGTGTGTTTAAATATGCAATGCTTGATGTATATTGACCTCAGGTTACGAGAGTAGAAAATCCTATTTTCCAGCTTGTTTCAAATGGAGTAAAAATGCTGCTTCAGTTGCTTTATGCTACTCACATTGGGAAAGGTGCTTATACTGTGATAATTATCATCAAGGAATATTAATGCGTTCAGCATTTGTAACCCAAAAACTCATTATAGCTTAAGCTGTGCATCATCTGTGAAGAGAGAACTTTGCCAGGATTCGCTCTTCACAGGGGTTGCCTCCTGCTTGCTGCGGAGTGGCCAGGGTACTGCAAGAGGTCACTTAGGCTATTTTTGAAAGCTGAAGTTTTGCAATTTTTGAATCACTACCTTCTGTCTAAAGAGCTTATCATTCTTGCCTCAAAATGTCCTCCTAATTGAATGCATAGTGAACTGCAAAATAAATAAATAAGTAATAAGAGGTACCTGAATCTCATTATGTAGAATCCAAGAGGGCCGGCACGTATATTCCATACCAAGATAATTGAAGTATTTGTGTCTTCTCTACTGTCACTGAGCACAGGGATTCATTTACACCAGTTTCCTTAATGCAGGTGCCCTTGGGTTTCCGATAGAGATGCCCCCACTGGGGCTCCACTTCACAGCCCTCTGGCTGGAAATTGTGTAAATAAGACTGCGGGGTCAGCTTCCTTTTTCAGCAGCAGTGTCCTTAATTAGTCAGTGACAGTCTTTCATACAAGCCCACACCGTTCCTGGGATCATTCCCCGTATATCTAAGACGTCTATCTAATGCTTAGATAGATACTTTGGTAGGTTTGTTTAAAACCATTCTCAGGGAGGGGGTGGGGGCAGTATTCACATGATGGGCGCTAGGATATCTGGGCTTATGAGGAATCCTATAACTTAATCAAATCAAAATATCTGGTTAGCAGCTCCATTATAAATTACAAGTGGTTAGCTTCATAAGAACTTGGTGCCTTCACCTGTAGTGGACAGCTTGTTGAAAGGGAGCTGTGTGCCTGTGATAAGTTTCCATGATTAAATCCCATTATTTTTCTCCCACTGATCCATTGCTTGTCATTTCCTGTAAGTAACTTTGTGTCATGCTGCATGTTATAGTTTGTGTAAGGCCAGGCAGAGAGCACTAATACTCAGTTCTATCAGGCTGTCTGGCTTTGCAGGAGTGCTGTGTTTCTGAGGTCAAGTTGTGAACCTCTCCCTGCTCCTGGGAGGACTAGAAAAATATGTTTCATAACTTCCCATAGACCTAAGTGAAGGGTAAGAAGAAAAACATGAAACCCATAGGGTGTTTAGATGAGCTGTAAGGTTGGAATTCATCAAGTGGGGAAGCGTACTGTTCTTTAGGAGCCTTCCTCACCATGAAGGGTCACTGCAGTGGGTGCCCAGTCAGTCCTAGTTGAGGGCTTTGGGGGATAGGGTAATCACTCAACTAGCGCAGCAGGCACAAACACACAAGTTGATAATCTGGAGTAATCTTGCTGAAATAGGAACACGCTTGCCAGTTAAAATCACTTACATGAAGGAATATTGGTAGAATGAGTACCCTAAATTCAGTACAGATATTGCAGGCTTGCTCTGCTGAAAGCGATTTGTTCTTTTGTTTTTTCGAATGGGACAAAATCTTTATTTTATGCAGTGGTGCACGAAAGCTGTAAAATGGATGAGTGTCCTGAACCAGAGACATAGTCTAAATAGCTTTGGCCTGGAATGCTGGCAGTATAGTTGAGACATAAGATAGCGGTGGATTGTCTGTGAGGATGTAAACTTAATAATCTTTATGAATTTTGAGTAACTCATAACTCCACTTTCTCACCAAAGAAACATTATGAAAAGATTGCTTCTAAATCCTTCCGCCGCTCTCTGCACTTGTGATAGATGTCATCCCCTTTACCTTGAGGCGCTGAAAACAAACGTGGTTTTTGCAAGAGATAAAAATGTATACTTTAGGAGGAGCAAATTGCATTTTTATGTTTAAGTTCACTATTTGCACTTGATGTGGTGAAATCCAAATGTGAAGAATTGCTTTTGACATTATTTCTGTATCTCCTGTGTCCCAGGACCCCAGCATTACTATGCTGAGTGGCACTGTCACACGTGATAAATGTGATGCCAAAAACCTGGAGATAGAGTGAGCTCGCATTCCATGTCCAGGCTGTTCTGGATTTCTTTAACTTCCTTAATCATTGAAATAATTTATCTTAGTAGCGATACATTGAATAAAATTGTGTATGTGTGTCTTTTAAGTGTGAGGGGTTTGTTCTTAGAGGCAAAAAGGCTTTTATTTCGAAATAAAAAGGTAACCTTAACTTCCTTTAAAAGTCTGTTTTACATTATCTGTATGTTGAACTCTTGTGTTATAAACTAAAGTTTAAAGTACATTTGTTTCAGAGGTCCTATATTACTGATTTCTGAATCCTGATTAGAATTTTCTCTCAGTAACTACGGTTTCCTATTTTTTTAATGGCCTTCCTTTAAAAGAGATTTTCGCAGTTTTGTGTTTGTGTGTGTGCGTGCACACATATCTGTGTGTTGGCATGTATTAGCTGCCAACCTTTTCCACCAGAGACTAACTGGTGTGCCACTCCCTGTCTTGCGTTGAACATGTTTCCAACAGCTTGGAGAGATGGTATAAGAGTGAAATGAAAACCATGGAGCTTATATTGGAGTCTGATGTTTGAAAGGGAGATATTGGGGACGGATGATTTTTGGCTTGGCTCCCTTTTTGGATGTAATTGCTGCTTCATGAGCACTTGGAAGAGTTTCCTGTAGTTAAATTTAATCAAATGGCTCAGAATAACAAACTGGCACACTCAGAATTCCAGGACAGTTCTGTATATGAAACATGATTTTCCTCAATTTAAAACACACGTACACACGCACACGTACACACGCACATGCACAAACACGCGCTCTTCATTACCACCACTGTCCTCACCACCAACACCAAACCAAAAAACCAAACCCAGTGCCGTCGAGTTGATTCCGACTCATAGCGACCCTATAGGTCAGAGTAGAACTGCCCCATAGAGTTTCCAAGGAGCGCCATGGTGTATTGGAACTGCTAACCTTTTGGTTAGCAGCCATAGCACTTAACTACTGTGCCACCAGGGTTAGCAACAACTAATTAGTAAGATGCTGTGTGGTACTATCTCAAACCTAACTGCTATTCCCTATTGGCAGTGGATTGATAAATGATCAGGTATGAAAGTACAGATCATAAGATCACATTCAAAGGGTTTAGAGTTTATTTGTTTTTGTAATGACCCAAACTTGAGCAAACATATATGGAGTGTGCAAGAGATTGCATGTGAACAGATGTTAAACACTTATTCTTCAGGGCCATGATAGGAGGTTGTTATTGTTACACTCATCGTGGAGGAGACAAGACTTGAGCAACTGGCCCCAACATACAGGGCTGATGTGTATTAGGACAAGAGGCAAATCCAAGTTTTCTCGAATCCCTTGATAATCACTGCCAGCTGGTGTAGTATGAATCTTATCACACATGTACAGATTGCTCCATTTTGGAGCCTCTACTGAGGTCTTCTTAGTGATCAAAGCCTGATGCTGATACCATTTTCTAGGCAAGAAAACTTATCCTTGGTTTAGATAAAATCGATATTTCCATTAAAACAGTAAGTAAGGATTTAGCCCAGTTATTTTCTACTTCCTTGATGGAAACTACTTTGAAAGACCTAAGTATATCTCTGCTTCAGAATTCTTTGAAAACTGTCAGAAATAGGCAGCGAGGTGGTGAAAGTAAGTTCAGTGTGAATAGAAGTGAGTCTAGGACGTGGTTTTACATAAGTACTAACTTATGAATGTGTAGCATAAGAGTGCTCATGGTTCTGGAAAATAGCAAGTGGTTATGTTTACATCTCTCTGAAAGATGAACCAATAGATTTAAGTAACAATAGCCTTACTCTGAATGATGTTTAGAATTCAGAATCACACACCTTGCTAGCATATGAAAACACACGTGCTGCAGACATATCCTAAGAGCACACATGCTGTCTAATTCTCACCATAAATAAGAAGTAGTTTGGAAAACCTCAGCATACCTAGAAGCCTCTTTCTGTAGGTGCCTATCCATGAATCCACTATCAGAAGATGGTAAAGGGAGTAGTGCAGTTATTACATATTCATTTAATATAAAAGGCATTGATATAACTACATGCAGCATGACAATACAATTTATGATGCTCATCCCAGTTGGAATTTGTTACCATGTCTGTTTTGAACCAACAGTATAATTTATTAGGTGGCAGGATTTATTATTAGGTAAGAAGGAATGCTGGAGAAGGCCAGTCTTTGCGTTAATGTTTTTATGCATTCATAGATGGGGCGATGTTAAGCAAAGGCAACTGAAAACATGCTCTAAATTTCAGTCACAAAATGAGGAAAATTGTGCAGCTTTTCTCCCAAAATCCATGAGGAACAATGGCCAGTAAAATGAAATGCCATCTGGGTCTAGATGTGAGGTCATGGCCAACTCTTCATTGGTGCTGGTAGAAAGCTTAAAATGATGATGATACATCCTTAGGTTTTGTAAGTGTTCTTGTCATTGGAGCTGCTAAACTGATTTTAATTTTTATTACAGATGGTTATTTTGCCTCACTAAAAAGTCTGGCCATATAACGAATATAAGCTTGACTAAAATTTATTTTTTATATCCGTCCAAATGACCAGCAGCAATTTTGCCTACTAGGTGAACATGCGGAGAACAGGCACCTCAACTT